>NW_027466821.1:4890000-5100000 GCF_046128005.1 Genypterus blacodes
GCTTATATGACAGGCCGCGTAACAAACCTCTTCCATCTGGCTTTAAGATACAGAATGAATAAAACATCTGACAGACAGAGAGGCACCTTCACCCCCTCCTCTTCCTCTCCGCTTCACCCTATGTGTCCGCTCAGGACATGAAAAAAGAGAAGAGAAGACAGCACCTTTGGGTGTCACCTTTGGGTTGAATAAGGTCAAGGTAGCGGCTCGGCTCTGCGTATTTCTTTTTATTGTTGTTGAACTGTCGGCAGCCATACAAATACTTACACACGCACGCACACACTCACACACACACACTTTCACACACACATCACCTGAAGCACAGTTTAGTCCAAAACAAAGAAACAAGGTTAGACCAAAATGGAACTTGTCAAACAGGCTGAAGCAGCTGCGGCGGTGCTAATAAACACTGAACAGGAGGACTGAGAGCCTCAAATCACGGCGAGGGCCTCAATCCTTATTATGAAAATGATGCCGTGCTTCCCTTGAACTCCGCCTGAACCCACCCGAGCGCTGCGACGATGCCCCCCGTGTTTGCATTTCACCCCTGCGCTGAAAAACAACCTCCCCAGCCATCCTTGTTAAATTGCAGGGTGCGAGCAGCAGCTCGCCGCGAGCACACACACACAGACACACACACACACGGCCGTCCGCTGCGAGGCATCTGTGGGGAGAGAAAACACATTGTTGCCATTAGCGTGTGACTCTCCCCTTTAACAGGCCGCTGATCTGTTGTGACACGCTCTTCCTCTCTCTTCCTCCCAGTTGCAGAGATGGGCCGCCGAGCCGCAAAACTGCTGCCATGGAGATTTGTTAAGGAGGTATTTGAGCTTTTGGCGGATTGTTGGTAAAGCTTTGGGTTTTGCGCGATGAATTTACAGATGCTAGAAGCAGTTTGGGCCTAAATGAAAACTCATCCACTCTTCATGAAGGAAGGAAGGTGGATCATAGCCGCTTCTTTAGCTGTTTGTTTTTCCTGAAAAGCTCCTGCCACATGTTCTGTTTCATAGACAAACAGCTGCACCTTGGATACATAGTGACAGTATTTACTCTCATTTCTATGTTTTGCATGCAGTACAACAAACAAACAAAGAACAGAGCCGGCCGAGTGAAGCCTTAAAGAGACCTGTTTTCACTCAGCGTGCAGATCAGCGCTGTAGCAAGAGAGGGATATGTGTTTGGATTGAAATTGTACAAAGTGTTTCTGTAGAATATGAGAGAGTGAAGAACTGTGAGCATCTTGCAGTGGACTTTGATTTTGAAGTAGCAGCTGCTCTCACAAATATGATTTAGTGCACAAAACTCAAAGCGCGTCGGGGTCGCGTCAGTCACAGGTTCACAAACTAACAGTAGTTCCTCAATGTCTGGATCCTCTTTTGGCTGAGAAAGTGCTGAAAACCTTTAATTTAGTGCTGAAGAGGACACAGCAGACATATATTGGTTTGGAAATGAAGCTGCACTTCTTCAAAGGAATGTAAATGCACAGATGTTTCAAATCTCACAGGAGATGGAGGTCATTTACGTGAAATTGTTTAAAAAATGCAGTCGAGCGTTTCGTCCTTATCTCATGTGTCGAAAGTCTCCAAACACCCACTTAACTAAATTTGTATTCTATTACCGCTGCAGCTTCGGTGCCAGAGACGATTTCCAAGCGTAGGTGTGTGTGTCTCTCACCGGATTGGAGGTTTACTCAGGCTGGCATTAAACTGTCTAATGCAGGCAGAATCTTTATCCACAAGCTCTGTAGACAGAGCTTTGTTTTGGAGTAGATCCAGACAGTTTCAAGGATTCTCATTAGAAGCATTACGCTGAAACATTTGACATACTTCTTTAAAGTGACATCGCTGAAATGATTGGAAAACCGCATTGCAATCAGATTTAATCCATTGTTACAGTGTCGGACACGTTTCGCTGCAGGTAGGAAAAACATATCAGTGTGTGTTTGTGTGTGTGAGGTTCAGACTTTACAGTGAACATTCTTGCCGCCGAAGGTAGGTACGTGCTGGTGCCAATGGTCTAACGGCGTGTAGGGCTTGGCAGTGAAATACGCACATTACTCAACAATAACATCCATTAGTGACGGAACTATTAACCCCATTCAGTTTGTATTGGCCAGGCCGACCTGTTCGCACAGCCAAGAGGGGGAAAGAACAAGAAAAAAAACTGTCAAAGAGAAAAAATAAGTCTGAGGTATTAAGTCGCTATCGCACGCTAATTTAGACGCGTTTGAGTAAATCCTGTCGGCCGGAGTTTGGTCCGGGACACTGCTCAGGCTCTTGAAGGGGATTGAATCCAGACTGAAGGTGATGGCCTGTGACACTAATACTGCCAGCCACCCAGAGACACGGACCACCACTTTGAAGAAAATCTCCACTTAATCTTGAATTCAAATCCTTATTCTTTCTTTTTTTTTGCCAGCAAATGAGATCATCACATTTGTTTCCATTTGTTTCATTTCAGCCCACAGTGGACAAGGAGCCGAGGAGCACCACCCCAGGGGATTTAAGATGGCGGCGTGGAGACGGCAATGGGCTCTGTTTGGGTTGATAAGTGCCAAATATACATTGGGAGGGGGCGTTTTTTTCCTATATGTTGGATTTGGAGACAGATTCCACGCCTCAGGACTACAGCACAATCAGCCACATATCAGTAACATACAGCCTAACCAGTTCCTTTACTCCTTTCCCAGCAAAAGCCGAGGCCTTTGTGCGATTCAACAACAGTTCGACTGTGTTTCTTCTTGGATCTTGTCTATTGTTACAGCCAGATCTGTCCTTAATCAGCGCTGTGCTCCGAGGGGTCGCACAACGCTACGTTTCATGATGAAATCATGATGAAATACGCTCAATGGTAAAACCTCAAGCCAGAAACAATAACCGTCACAAACACGTGTTTGTTTACACACCAGCCAGGCCTCAACATGTGCATGTGAGGTCGTAAAGCCGTGATGGAGGGATGTAGTGAGCCTGATGCATGTGGGAAATGGATTAGTTACAGATTTAGTTTAAGTCACTCGTTTTTCCAGGGAGGTAAAATGAGAGAGAAACGCAAACACACACACGCACACACACACAAGTGAGGAAGGACAGTCCAAAGACAAAGGCACGCATAACGTCGTTCTTTCCGACTGTAAAATGGCCGTTGTCTATCCCGTCATGTGATCGTGTTTGACCTCTGACACGTTGATTCTCACCCTTTTTCGCCGTCATACCTGTGGAATACGAGTCCCGAGGGCGGGGGGCGTTGTAAAAGCACGAGTGGGGGGGTGGGACATTTTTACAACAAAGACTCCGACACACAGACGCGCTGAGCAAACGAAAGGACCCCACAGCAGCGCGAGCAGACGAGTATTCCATCACAGGAACTCTGAGAGGTCTGGGTTAAAAGTCAGCCAGTGGTCCTGAGATACCGGTTGCAGATTTGACGCCTGCCTTCCAGCACGGACATAAATTTGTCTTAAAGTCTTTGGTTTCGCCTCTTGTCTCTTGCTATCTTTCTCCCTCCTATATCTTTCACTTTCTCCTCGCATTCTTTCCCTCCTCCTCTAGTTTCTCCTCACTTCTCCGTCTTTTATCGTCCTTTCTTTTTCTCCTCGACTCCAAAACTTTCCGTCCCCTTTTTCTCACAAGGATCTGATAATCATCTTAATCTGCTCGACAGCCTGAACTTGTCTCCTGGTCAGGCGGATTGTTTCTGGCGTGCGCGTTATCTCGACGTGTGTCTACGAAGGTGCGCGGGGGACTTTTATTACACACCGCGCACACTTACAGCTTCTGATTGTGCGCAAAAGGACGTCAACTGGGATTATCAGCGTAGGTGTCTGCGTCGCTATCTCTTTACCTGGGCCAGTCTGAGCAGAGGGAGCGAGGCACGTGTGAGGCCCCCATCGTCTCTTCTCATCTCCCTTCTTGCTCTCCCACGCCTGACTGCCAGTGTGGGAATGTGTCATCCGATATCGTACCTCCACCAGGACCTGTGAGGACAGGGAAGACGATCCTGGAAGGGGAGAGGGAGAGAGCGGTGGAGGGGCGTGTCCCCATCTGATCTCATCTGATCAACGCGGCAAAGCCAATGGGATGAAATCTATACTATACTACACTACACTACTATACTCAGGCTCTGGCCCTGTTTTGATTCTTTACTGCAGTGGAAACACCTTCAGCAGCGTCACATACTTCATATCTGATCCACGCCAATATAAACTGGACTATAATGGCGCAACACTCTATTAAAGCACTTACTGTAGGTGTTTTGTTTAATTTCGTGATTTCCTTTTCACAAAATCAACAAGCCACCCCATTATAATTGTTTCCAGTGTGTAAGCTGTGCGTGTCTTATAAATAGACCCAAATTATGGTTCGTTTGCGGTCAAATAGGCCGTCGAGCGTCAGCAACATTTATTTGTCGTCTGCCTGCTTGGGACAGGTTTGTACTTGACTCTGACTGTACACACAGTTTCGCCCTCTCTGTCTATGCAAACACATGTTCCTCACATTTCTGCTGTTGTACTGTCAATCTGGAGGATTAAAGACTTCAAATCGAATCTGAATATTGACATACAGTGTATTACATCATTATTATTAGATTATTGACAGATTGGCTTGGTGCCTTTCTTGTTTTATTGTAACTTTATGAAAGTCGTTGGGTTTATCAAATTTTCCGACAGGGGCCACTAGAGGGCTCCAGAAATCCCACAATGTTGCTCCAAAGCTTTTCCTGTGGAAAATGCTGGAATTTCTCGGGAGTCATCTCAAAAATGAGATAAACTAAAAACCATTTGAAGGTTTTGTCACCTCACATGCTTTTTTGCGATCGTAATACAGTGAAACCCAGCTTCTCAGATGTCTTGCAGGGGTAATAATATCCTCTTTGTAGTCTCGTACTGTGTGTGACAACAGCTCAAATGCAGCCCGCCTGACCATCACATGGTTTCCAAGCCACAGAGGCCTGGCCATCTTTGAGAATCCATTCAAAGTCTATTAAGTCACTCACTTAGCAGAGGGGAGAGGAGAGGGGAGAGGGAAAGGGGGAGGAGAGGAACAGCGAGAGACTCTGAAAGACAAACAACTGAGAGAGAAAGAAAAACCTTTATCCTTCGCTACCTTTGAGGCCTTCAGCGTCTCTAATCCCTCGGCACACAGGAATTGCGAGGAATTAAAACACGTTGGAGTTGCGTAATTTCTCACAAGCGCACCGTTTTCCTTTCATAACATCCAGATCATTGTAATGAGATAATGTTTTGTTAACCAGTGAGTCTAAATATACCCGAGTAGGGTCATTTCCCTTTCTCTCCCCTGCTTGCTCTCTTTGGAGCTACAGGGAAATGCAAGATAACTGTCCGTGCAATAACCCAGAAGTGACAGAAATGAGGAAACCTGGCGTTACACACATCCCAGATGAGACGCTGAGATACGGAATATCTGCCTTGGAGCTTCGCAAACGCTGGATATTATTACAGATTTCTCACAGTTAGTAAAGGGGATTGAGGCGTTATGTTTCTTGATTTACTCTGACAGAACGTGCAGAAAGGACTGGGATAGGGATTCATCATCTCATCAGCTCTTATCTTGATAAATTATGACAAGTCCAGGAAATAAACTGAGCCAGAAGCATCAGCCTCAATTCATTCCTGATATTCGCAAAAACGCATTGGCTTTATCTGTTGCCATTGAGTTGATTGATTGGGTTTGTTTACATGGAATGGATTGGACTTGGAGGAGGTGTGAGTACGGATGCACCGCTGGCAAGATCTTTTTCCCCCAACAAATCTGCAGCCATTCTGAATGGAAACGGTTACTTTCCCAGCTGTGGTGATTCAGCAGTGCCAGCATGTTTCAGACATATGCTCACTAAAACCGTTCACACCTTAAAGTCATACTTGTAATAATAAAATGTAATCATTTTCAGGGGAATTACGTCCAAACTAGGTCGCTGACTGACTAGAGTGTATTTTTTATTTCTGCTTCCAGTGGGAGAGCGGTGGGAAGTAGATCCCAGGGCAAAGTCTCTTCAGTTTGTATTAAAAATGGAAACACATAATGCATTTAATCTAATAAACAAGGGTGAGTAAAACCCTCCAGTCAAGCTCAGATTCAGCCGCTGTGTGACCTGCTATGTGAAGCGTTTCTGGAGCAAACCAAAGGGAAATCACCTCCATTAAATTTTGAATTTTACCTTACCCAATTTGCAATGCGTGAGAGCTCCAACTCCGAGGTTTATGCGAAGGGTCCCATCACCCTGCGTTCACCCTCCTGTGGCAGGCAGGTGAACTCCGCTGACGTCTATTAAGGATAAACCAACTGAGACTGACGTTCTCGCTTCCCTGACGTGTTGAACTCACAAAGGAGTTCAGTGAGACGGGCAGGCTTTGTCCTCTTCAAAGAAGCGTGTCGCCGAGCGAAAAGAGGCCATGGCGGTCCATTGAGTGTGTGTATTTAGACGAATCACGAAAGGAGGTGATAAGAGAGCTGGAACAATAGAGATGAAAACACACAGAGGTGTTTCGGATTTTATCAATTGGAACATCTACTGTCTAAGCACAGATCCTGTCTCGCTCTGCCTGTGTGGCCTAAACTCTGCACTTTCCCCCCTGAAACCAACCACAAATCATCACATCTGTTGCACTCAGTTGGTTCTACTCAGCTGCATGTAACCGACTCAGTATTTTCCTGTTCGTTCGAGATGATGAATTACTTTCAAAGGCAGCGATGGCTCTCTGGATAACCTTCTGTCCTTTTTTCCTTTTTTTTTTTTTACACCATGCTCAGCATCTTTGCTGCGCCAAATCCATTTCCTCTGCAGAACAACAGTTTTTCAAAGAAGGCACACACACATACACACACGCAGATGAATGTCAGGTTTTTCCAGATGCTCGGGAACAATGGCTCCGTTCTTAGCGGAGTCTCTTCGCAGTAAATTGAATTACACGTCTGTTGCATATTTCTCACTTCCTGTCCTTGCTTCTCACCCCCTTGTGTCTTCCGTCCTCTGTCTCTCTCAGACCCTGCTGAGGGGCAGGGGGTTCAGGTGTGTCTGTCTGGTGTGAGGCTGATACAAGAAGAAACAGAGATTCAATCAGTGGATTCTGCTCGGAATGAGGCAAAACATTGAATTTTGTCAATGTGAAATTGGCGAAATCTGTGTCAAACCCTTTCAGCATTGGCATGAAAGTCGACTGATGCTCTCTCTCCTGATCTCATGCGGTGTAACTGGACCCAGTCGCCCAGATGTCGACTGATGGCGATCACTTGGATATTCTAGCCTACAAATTGCCCATCATTTACATTTTAGCCAATCTTTTTTTTTGCAAAGTTTTCAGATTGATTCCACCCTCCAGGCAAACTTTGGCGTTGCTGATACCAAAATCAAATCAGAAACTTTTTTTTCTGTATTCAAGCAACATTTTCCACAATACAACCTGTTACATTTGTGCAGTCCAGCTTAGGAATCTGCATTTGTTGTCGTCTGGATCTCCAACCTGAAGGCGCTAACAAGGTCCTCGCTCTCAGCTGCATTACCACATGGGAGCCAAAACATAAAGGCGACTTAACGCTGTAGAGATGTATTTCCTCGAGCCAGTTTCAAGTTTCTGCAAGTTGATTTTCATGCGGCGCTGGAATGAAGTGAAACCAATGGCTGCCTGGAAGGTAGAGAATCAATCTGAGAACACATGGCGTGCTTTAGAAAATGGTTTGCAGTGATGGAAAAGTACACGGTGCATGTGTTGCTGCTAATGGGTTCAAACATGCAAGCCGCTCCAGAGTGTTTGTGGCTCAGAGATGCTGAGTATGACAGAGTTTGGTAAGAGTTTGGAGAGGAGGACAAGAAATAAGAGAGAGTGGAGAGGAGATAAAGACAAATATACTGTGTTTTAGCCTCCATGTGTGAATTATGGAGCTTTTACTTTCCTCAGCATGTTATCTAATGGTGTAAGCAAGATACGGAGATATCAGCTGGCCGCGTTTAAACAAAATCTGTCATTGCTTTGGAAGGAAAAAAACAAGAGGGAGGCGGCGGCGGAGGGAGAGAGAGAGAGAGAGAGAGAGAGAGAGAGAGAGAGAGAGAGAGAGAGAGAGTGCAGGATATTTAAGAGCATCAGGGAATAACGACGGTCCCTCAGCGCTCTTCCATAACCTCAACCAGGACAGGAAGCTTGGCCATCAATCACCACGACGACAGCTCTCTCTCTCTCTCTCTCTCTCTCTCTCTCTCTCTCTCTCTCTCTCTCTCTCTCTCTCTTTCTCTCTCTCTCCACTCAAGGTGCACCGGTGCAGCTTCTCCAAGTGTCCTGTCTCCCATTTTCATTCCTATCTGTCTGTGAACACACACAATCACACACAAACCTACACCCACACACACACACACACACACACACACACATCTGGGATTTAGTCAACATGGTAATTACAGGACTACAGTCAAGCTCTGAAGCAGCTACACCGCCGGGACACTGATTGATGTGAATGGGAAAGTTTGACAGCAATGAAAGAATGAAAAAGGATACCAAACACCGCTGATGCACGTCTGTGGGCCTGGGAGGGAGTGTGTGTGAGAGAGAGAGAGAGAGAGAGAGAGAGAGAGAGAGAGAGAGAGAGAGAGAGAGAGAGAGAGAGAGAGAGAGAGATCTGTCCTTCACATCTGTTTTGTCAAAGGTACATGATGATATTTTGATAATACTCAGTAACACAACAATGATATAGTTCACCACGAAAAAGTTCAAACTTGGACATTGTGAAACATTTCATTTTCTGTTGTTTAAATTACTAACAAAAGGATCTAAATTGTGCTGTTTAAGTTCACGTTAGGTAACTGCAGCTTCTCCACAGACATTTTCAACAAAATTCATTTCGTAACAGATGTGGAAACACATTGAAGTTGCACTTTTACACGCTTGGAGCAATTTGTAGATTTTGTTTATATATCCCCCTCTCTCTCTCTCTCTCTCTCTCTCTCTCTCTCTCTCTCTCTCTCTCTCTCTCTCTTACTGTGCGTGCGTGCGTGCGTGCGTGCGTGCGTGCGTGCGTGCGTGCGTGCGTGCGTGTGTGTGTGTGTGCGCGCATACAATCACTGCATTTCTTCCAATCTGTCTTGCACATTTCTCCTCTACAGTGTTTGAGTGTTGCAGGCTGGAGCCGGGTGAAGTAATGTATTATGGTTCTCTCACAGTTCTCTCACAGTCTCTCTCTCTTACACACACAAACACACACACACACACTGTGCACACACACAGATTGGCTCTTAACTCGGCTAGGTAGCGAGGTTGTGGGGGGAGGAGGGGGGCGGGGAGTGGAGAGCCAGGGAGAGATGCCATTAAAAATAATGAGCTTTCCTTCACCTCCCCGTGCATCCAGCCAGTCAACAGATTCCTGCACTGAGACACAGAAAGCTCACTGTACCCCAGGCTGGAGGGGGGGGGCAGGTTAACACTTTTTTAACTTTTACAGTGTGAGAAAAATTCCCATTTGCAGAGAGAGGAACCCCATTAATGCTCCCAGCACAGTTAACCACCGTCCCACTGGTGTTGGGCCTGCATATGTAAATGTTTGGTTGTTGGTTTCGGTTCACAACCGGGGCAGGAAATTAACTTTCTTTCCTCCCCACAGGCTGGACACAGGATATAATCGCCACTTTCTGTGTTTAAGCATCCATACGTTTTATTTAAAACATGTTTAGTAGAGTCCAGTAGATGAAATTCATTCATTTTATGCCTGAGTGACCCCATTGAGTCATAAAGGAACTTTAACATAATAATGTCTGGATTGTGTGTGTGTGTATACCATGAACATGTCGTGATTTTAGTTACCACTTTACTTCCTGATGGGGTTGGATTGCTGATACGCACACACTCAAACACACACACACACTTCTCTCACTTTCACACGCTCCGATTCTGTCCTATAGATCCAACAGTCGTGGTGCCGGATAGATACATTATAGACGCAGCATCGCTTTGACCGCCAATCAATCTCATTTATTCTGTCACTGTGTGTGTGTGTGTGTGTGTGTGTGTGTGTTCTAATTCATTTCCACTTGTCAATCGCTCCACCGCAGTAACAGGTCACACACACGCAGGCCTTCCACATGTAGGACGCTGGAGTGAGCTGAATACAGAGAGTGACACTGACCCATGATGAAACACTTGCAGGTCATCCATACACACACACACACACACACACACACACACACACACACACACACACACACTACATCCTGCAATATGAATCACAATGCAAAAATGTCTCTGCACGAACACAAATATGAGATAACATTACAGTGAGACACCTTCAAACATCTGCAAACGTAAAGACGGATCGGAACCATCTGTGGCCAAATAATCTCCAAATTATTCTCAGGGCTGCTTTCCAGGGGCGACGGCCATTCCTCGCCATGCAAGTCATAGGATCTGTTCCATAACTTAAAATAACTTAAATATCACACGTTTGATCCCCAGGGCAGCTGTTGTGCGAACGCAGCCGCCGACTCAGGGAACGTCACCGAGGTGTGCGAGTTCGATCAATCACCTCAATAAATGGCTGTGATGTAAATGTTCAAGCGCTCTGAGAAAACACTGGAAATCCTAAGAGCAAACACGGGGGATTCATATCTATACGGCGTCGCACTGGAACAAAAACAAACCTGCAACAGCTGAGAGAAAGTTTTCTTTTAGCCAGACTTAAGTCAAACGCTTTCTGACGCTATAACAACAGTGTTGCCTCTCTGCAGCTCCTGCAACAACACGGCTGACGAGGCACAGAGAGCCCGTCGTCTACCTCTACCTCTCTCTCTCTCTCTCTCACACACGTGAAGTTACATGCAGATAACACACACGCGCACACACATGCATTTTTTAAATTTCTGCAAACAGTCCTAATATCAGCGTCCGCTCTGGAAAAACACAGTGAAACTCGCCAATCGGCCGTCTGGGTAGAAAGACAGACAGCTCAGACAGGTCAAAGGTCGGTGGAATGTTTACATGCCTAATCGCGGATGAGGACCAGTGTGTGTGTGTGTACGACCTTCTTGTCACTTTTATTAGATTTTTACCATCTTTCTTTCCAGTTTAATCATCCTCCTCCTCCTCAGCATGCCAGGGGTTCATCTGGGCGCGAGTGATGGGTCCCACACTTCTGGCTGAACCTTCCCTGCTCCTTCATCCTCTGCTATACGTCTCTCACAGCCCTCTTCTTCCTCCCATACATACAGCATATATCACTCCACCTCCACGGTACATTTCTTCCATATCTTTCAACTTCCTACTTCTTCTTAACCGTTCCCTTGGCTTTTGCAGCGGAGCAAGGTATGCCGACGAAAGTTGTCATCTTTGGCAGCGAACTGGGTCAACATTTATCCACGGCCTGGCTGGAATAGGAATCCGCCGGAGGATGCGAAGGAGTCACTCACCCGTGCATGCCTGCATGGCCGAGCGAGACGTGGCCCCACGCTCACTGTATGCGGCGTCCAATCACACTGATTATACTCGCCAAACGCTTTCTGATGTCATTTCCTTTTGGAGTACAGTATGATCTGCTGTTTTGCACCGAGTTCTGGTGAAAGCAAACTGAACTTGCGATCTGTAGCCGTCATTTTCAGTCCTTAAAGATCAAATCTCGCTAAAATTACTGGACAATATTGACGAAAACCAGATGGCGTAGTGATATTTTGATATACTAATCATAGGATGGTCATCAGACATGTGGATATGATGGCCTTCATTTAATTTGTTGGAAATCAGACAGATTCACCTCGAACAGGACTCACACACACACACACAAGGGAGAAACACTGAAAGATTCAAGATTCTGACAACCAGATGCAGCACAAAAACCAAAGAGGAGGAGTTGCATAGAAATCTCACGGCCTCCTCTTGATTCCTCGCGGTTTTGTGCGATAAAAGCTATCGGATGACACAATCACGGAATTCCGCTGTCAGTCGAGACATCTGCAGGCAAGGCTACGTGAAAGCATTTGAGGATTTAATGAGAGACCGCAGAGGTCAAGGAGGCTCTTAGTGAGACAGGCAGCCTTTACGCTACCTTTGGGGATATGGGATTCACCCGGCATATGATTCCTATTAAGTCTCATTTAGTCTGCATTTTTTTGAGAGCTATTCGTAACAAAAACGATGACTGTATCATTATGAAAACTACCAGTCCTGGGAACACTAAGAAGAACACAGCTTATTCATCACACAGAACAGTTTGTTATCTGTTAAGGCTTCAGTTTGGAGTCTTGGGACTTTTTAAAACTAGAATGGTGCTCAATTTGTCTTGTTCTGGTAATATAATGGACTAAAACCCCTTTTTAATCTGCTATCTGCGTCACTATTAAAGGAAGGGCGGACTACTCAACTACAACTAAACCCATTGAAGAAATAAGGGTTCAAAATGCAACCTATACATAAAGTAAAGAAGGAAAGTTATTTATATGTAGGTTGCAGTCTGGAAAGTGTTATTAAGTTTAAGCAAGGGTTTGAAATTAGTGGATCGCGTTTCATTTTGTAACAAAAACTCCTCAAATTGTCAATAGAGAAACCTCATTACTGCTTGTGCATTACTCTGCCAGACAGTTTGGCTCACAGGCAGGTACTTTATCAAAAAAAGAAAAGTGCTAGTGGTCGAAGACAGCATGCAAGTCAGAACTCATCTCCAACCTAAACATCCGTACGTTCGCTTTTCACATATCTCAGAGAGAAACAGGGAGTAAAGAGTAGCCCAGAGGAATCCACGGGAGTTATTCATTAGGTTTTATATGCTGCTGTCTTAAAACATTCCCATCAAAATTCCATAAATTAGTCACAGGAGGGGATAGCTGGTTAAGTTTCATACAGACTGAACGCAGCCCCTCCAGCGGCAAATGGTACAACATAATTACACCAGGGTTTTATGCCTCATTATATTTTACATTACTTCTTTGAAATGTCTACCCTGTTTTTTTTCATGAGAGTGGATCAAATTAACTGCCATGATGAACTTAAGTTAGACATTAGTAGAGTGATCAGCTGGGAGTATGAGTGGATGTGATATAAACATCATTAACCTTTTAGCCTCGTGGTGCAGGTCCTGTTTCTGCACAGATAAGCAAACTCTGCCCATGAGAGTCTTACACATTTAGTTGACAATTAATGATTGGGGGTTTATTTGTAAGAAAAGGGTTCATAGTGGAGATTAGGAGAAACGGGACTGGCAGTGTTGTGTGCCTCACCATTCTTTGGTTGTTTGGCTTCACCTAGCGGAAAATTTTGGAAAGTGCAGTGCCAAAGAAACGCATGAAACACAAAGGCGACATTAATTAAGACACTTTTCAATTATTTCTAAGACAGTATGCTTGTGGTTAATTAAATAATTATATAGTTTTTTTAATAGACGTTTATATACTGTGTTGATTGATTTATAATACTGCAAACAGGAAGTCAGGCCAGCGAAATGGTGAGCTTGTTTTTGTCGCGTTTAAGCAACAATATCTCTCATACAAACGCTCACGGGTCTTTAAATCTTGTTAAAGTTTTATCTTCAAAAGTCAACAAACACCTTTATGTGCGTTTGCGAGGTGACAACAACCCTACACAAATGGTCTGATAGTTATCTTTTCGTTGATGCACTCATGGTGTGCATGTGGGTGTCGTAAGTACAAAGAGTACAAGAGCACGTAAAGCAAGTTAATATGTAAACAATCATCAGTTGTTTCATCAGCTTGCATTGTTTGAAAATGTTTGAAAAGTGTTTGAATTTGACTGGAAAGGCTGAAAAGTGTCTATTTATGTCGCCTTTGAGTTGTTTGCCACTGCACTTTCCAACATCATCCGCTAGGTGGAGCCAAAGAACCAGAGATTGGTGAGGCTACCAATCGCCACACTGAACTCTTTCCGTAAAAAACAAGTGATTTATTTTTACCACGTGATTACGTAACTCAGCTGTTTAAGACATATGTGAGTAAATGCATCATTTTGTGTTCCCAGAAAAGTTGGTTCTCACCTTGCAACTGGACTTGGTTGTGAAGACTTGAAGTTAACCTTAAAACGCTGTTATGGCATTCTTTGATGTTTGATAGAAACTATGAGGATCTGAACCTCCACTAAGAACCTGAGAGACGGCTGAGATGTGGCTCACCAGGATAAATACTGGTACACAGACACGAGCCAACAGTGACAAGGAGCTTCCAATGGTTCTGTGGCTGAATTGGCCAGACATGGTGAGGTCTCCAAAATGTTCCTGGTTTGAATCTTTGCGAGTTTGGATTGTTGATGAAGTGCTGCTCAGGAACAAAGACGATGTGTTTCCAAGCGCTTGGGGAGATCAGAGGAGGGTGTTATGAAACACAGCAGGTTGTGCTATTCAGTGTCGTCATTTCTATTCAGCAACAAATATTAAAACTAGGCGTTCTGTTTCATAACATTATTTCTCCTTCCAGCTCCCGAACAGCCAGGAGCCAATCGACTCCCCAGACAGCTGGGTGATCCAGGTTCTGTGGTAGCCCGGTAGTGAACCAGGATCCTTGTGGGCCCCGCACAACATGTCTCTGTCGGCTTGTTACTCTTTGATTCTGAATGGCACAATGCAAAACACACAAAGATATGAACCAGCAATCTAGTGGAGACCATGCCACATCTTAACTTAACCACTGAGCTAGCGAAATGTTGGACCCTTAATGTATCTGTGGGCTTGTGTTCACTCTTTGCTTTTGAGCTGCACCTTGAAAATAAACTGTAATAAAACTGTGATAAAATATTTATTAAGGAGGTGTTTGAGCAAAATAACACTGCTAGTCAGGTGAGACAGTATGAGCAAGTTATGAAAAAAAAGTGACATTTAGACCCCCTGCCCTCTAAGGGTCACACTTCATGATCTCTCTGAGGCAGACGGTGGCGTAGCAGGAAGAGTCCAGGTTGAAATTCAAGGTGAGAGCGGCTGAGTCTTTGCCTCCCGTCGCCCCTCCTCCCGCCTCCGCACCGGCTGCCCTCTGGAGCTGGTAGGTGAGGTTGCGTGGGTGGGCGAGGAGGGGCCGGTGGCAGCCGGGCAGGTTGAGTTTCAGGCTGCCAACTCTGAAGCGACAGTTCGCCAGCCCGTCCCTCATCAGTCTGTCGTGGTACCACGTCCCCATGCTGTTTTCTGGGTACTTCACAGTGTTCCCTGGCATCGGCATTAACACCTGTAGGGATAATATACACACTGAGTACATGCAGTGGTCCAAGGAGAAGAATCAGCGCTCGGATGAGTTTACTTAATCCTATACCTGTCCCAGTGTGTACGCTCCTTCTTGCTCCTCTTGGTCAGTCACCACGTGGATCTGGAAGAGCAGAGATGGAAAGGTCGGTAACACTGACCGCACATTTCCAAAACTTTCATAAAGACGGTCTGTAACCTTGAGGTCACTGGTACCTTCCCAGTTGTTGCACTATTTTCTGGCAGTTGATACTACTACTATATTTTACTGTGCTCTTTTTACTTCAATTCTACACTATATTAACATTTCACTAACCTGTTAATGAGATTATTCTTTCTTTTACCGATCCTAACCAAGTTATAAGGACCCGACTCCTGTCCTGATTTTCAGATTGCAACCATTGACTCCCAAACACATTTTCAGCTCTACTGAAATACAATAAGTATGACTGATGTTGATACTGCTCACCAGTGTGTGATCTTCTTTACAACTAGCCATAAATGGTTAATATTGCATATTGAAATGAGCAAGTCAGGCAACGTTTGAAGCCAAAACCAAAAGGAAAAACTTTATGGAGACAGAAATTCACGTACTTGTGCCAGGTGGAGATTAGAACACTCTCAGATAGTTAAATCTATTATCTATTTGAATTTATGAATAAATTTGATCACTTGTCCTCTGCCTATGAGATTCTTAAACTTGGCTGGTCAAACACTACAGTTTGAACATCTGTGTCTAAAACATAAAGAGGCACTTTCTTGTCAACTCTCACCTGGCCTGAGCTGGATTCTGCAGCGGCGTCCTCCTGGCTGTTCCTCTCCCGCACCAGGTCTCCTCGTCTCACACTGTGGCCCAGAGTGGCCAGCCTGTGTGCCACCGCCTCGTTCCACACTCTGACAAACAAAGACATGCGCACCACCGTCACAGACTGATTTTCAGACATTTCTTAGTGAATTGACTGGTTGAACAATTATGCCTGTGTCAAAGAGCCCCAGCCAGGCTGACCTGCTGCAGTAGGCGTGTGGGTAGAACACCCTCATGCTGTGTGGCAGGCTGAGCCAGGCCCGGGTGCAGCCGTCTGGGCCGGTTCCGTAGCGGTTCAGGGCACGCAGCATGAGCCGCTCCCTGGCTTTGGACATGGGCATCAGCGCCAGACTCTCCTTGGCATTATCTGGGGGGGAATGAAACACTTTTGTGAGCTTTTTGGAGGCATTAACTCGAGACACTGGATGCTCAGATAATAAATTCCTGCTGTAATCTGTGTTGATTCTAGATTCTGGTGTTGGTCCAGCTCTCACCTGTTTGGAGGAAGTGTCTCTTCGCTTGGCTCGGAGGATCACTGCCTTCCTCTGGCGTGAAGAAGAGACGCACAGCACTCACCTGACCAACACAACATAGGCACATTAACAGTGATGCAAACGTTTTTGCCCCCTCTTGTGGTGCTTTAGGGTTACTGCAAGGGCCATGGCTTACTAGTCCTAACACTGGTGATGGAGAGAAGTACTCACCAGATCCTCTTTAAGCAGAGCCAATCCTACTCGGTCAGACTGAACACTCTGCCCAGTCCCAAACCTCTGTGGTCCATAGTAGTTAACAAAGCCGCTCAACTGCAGAGAATGATTTAAGAGCAACGACAACTTTAGCGAAAATAGTTCATAGTGCTTTACAAGTGGAAGTGACAAGATTATCAAGCACGACAACAACGGCGTACCCTGACGTGGTCCACGGCTTCCTCAACCAACGCTTCCAGTTGTGCGTGTGTGTCTGGACCGGAAGAGTGTGTGTCACTGGACCCGTGCAATCGCAGGTTGCGGACCACCAGGTCAAAGTGGTTCCCCTGCAATCGTCCGAGTCTGAGCGGCTCGCTGACGGAGCGGACGTGAGAAAGACGAATCCCTCTTTTCTCAAACTCTGCTGTCTTCTCTTGCAGTCTGTTGATAATCAATATTGAGCAAATGAGTACTGGAAGCAAATATTAGCTCCCGGGTGATTTGTAATGTTTTTGAGGCATGTAAAAGGTTATCCATGAAGCAGGTGCCCCCCTACCGCTGAGGTGAGACCTTCTTGACCACCATGGACTGGTACGTGATGGCTCTCTTATCCTTGATGCCAGCGTAGGTGAAGTCTGAGGGCAGGACCCCCAGACCTGCTGCCATGTAGCTGATGGCCTCCAAAGTCTCCAGGTTCTCCTTGCACAGAGTGAAAGCTGCAGGGAAACACAGGACACTGGAGGTAGGAAACACATTTGATTCATCATCATCATCATCATCATCGCAGTACCCCTAGAGTCAATATGATTACCAGTGTAAACATCTTCCTCCTTGCGGTCGTCTGCCGTCCTCTTCTTGGGCCTGCCTCGCTCCCTCAGTCTCACTGAGATAGATGTCCCTCGCTGGTCACTGAGGCTCTTTGTCTCCAGGAGTTTCCCAAACCGTCTGCTGATGAAGTGGTGTACAGCTGTCCTGTGCTCCTTATCATTGTCTGGTTGAAACGTATAGGAGGACCCTCGTGCTTTGGCGTCTAGGAACCTAAAGAAGTCCTCCGCCTCATCATCTGTGACCAAATGAGAGAGTTCGGCGTAGTCTGGGTCTTCCTTCACGCTGATCTGGAATTGAGCCGTGACAGTCATGAGGAAGGGGAACCGCTGCCTCACAGCCCGGTGGACGTTGGCTCTCTGGTGTTTGTCAGGGAAAGACCCCAGAGACAGCTGTTGCTTTTCAGCCTTTTTGAGGTCATCTTTAAGAGTGGCCACAAACTGCTCCAGAGCTTCACACACTGACTGACCTAAAATTACGCTTAAGTCCACATTCTCCGAACAAGATACATCAATCATGCCATCAGCTGAGACACCCGAGTCCTGTGACACTGGGACACATCTGTCCTGTTTGCACTCTGTGCTGCGTTCACGGGTTCTTCCAGGAAAGTCAAAGTCAGGTACCTGAGGGGGCTGTGCGGCCGCTGGTGTCCTGACCTGCTGTCCGCTGATGTCTATCTCAGTCACCACAAAGTCCCCGATTAAGTTTTTAATGCTTCCACTGAAACCCTGATGGTTTGATATGAAGCAGGCAGGGACGATCACAGCATCGGCGTCCTGCTTCATGGTCACTGCATTGTTTCCACTACACTCCTACTGTGGATATAAACAGAGAAATGTTACCCAACTACCTCATGTTTCGTTATGTAGAGAGCTGTGAAAGCTAAACCAAGTGCATTAACTAAAGTATATATGCAAATGTGAACATGTAGTGAATTAATACTCACCAATACTGCTTCTTTCTGCGGTGAAAACTCATGTAGCACCTACAAACCGATGTAAACAGAACCACGCTGAGAAGACGCAAGGGCTCTTCCGCGTTACGTGATCCCAACGCAATGACGTAAAGACGTTTTTTAAAGAGACAGTAACAATAACAACGAATTGCTCATATCAACAGTCTTTAAATGGAAATGTGATGTCTGGGTCAAACAGAATGGAAAGGCACGAGTTTTAAAAAAAAGTTTACATTTTATTTGTACTTCTACTGTAATCTTAACATTTGAATACACACACAAACGCAGGAATAAATGCATTATACATATAAAGTCAAGTT
This sequence comes from Genypterus blacodes, assembly GCF_046128005.1. Classification (NCBI taxonomy): domain Eukaryota; kingdom Metazoa; phylum Chordata; class Actinopteri; order Ophidiiformes; family Ophidiidae; genus Genypterus; species Genypterus blacodes. The sequence continues at coordinate 4,908,750 of NW_027466821.1, forward strand.
GGACAACAGAATTGGCCACAAAGAATAAAAACTACTTTGGTGAATATTCCTTTTTGTCTGGAATGACCTCCATTAAAGAACACACAGAAGACATCAGTGTTACGTTAGATTTTGACTTTAAAAATTGAGGAATGTCTTAACACATCTGGAATGTTACGCAACGTCTGGCAACATTTTCAGTCATTCCTTTCTCCAAAATGACATTACATTACGATCATTTGGCAGACGCTTTTATCCAAAGCGACTTACATTACATTACAGTACCACCCTTCGCAGAGGGGGGAGCAATTGAGGGTTCGGTGCCTTGCTCAGGGGCACCTCGGCAGGGGCTCGAACCGGCGACCCTCCGGTTCCCAAGCGGAAGCACTACCCACTGAGCCACTGCCTCCCCCTTTAATGTCAATTAAAAACCCCTCACACATAGATGATTACATTACACATGAGATTACCAAGATACTCAAAAATAAAGAAATTACTTTCAGCGTGTAGAAAATGCTGCAGTCAGAAAACTATGACAGGAATGAAAAACAGTGAAATCCCAATCACATGCTTTAACATCCATTTAAATCTTACTCATTACATGCTGATTTCTCTGAACTACTCCTAATCTTACATGCTCATTGGTAAGTGTTTTTGCACGGTATTTTATCATGCTGCTTTTGAGCTTATCTCATGCGTACAGTTGTTTGTCACTTTAGTCAAGCTCATTTAACCTTTACAAAGAACATATACTGAGTCTGCTGTACATTTATTTATTTTGAGGAGACACACAGCTGGGTAAATATGACCATAGGAGCCAGAATTTCCATCAGGGTTATTTCCTCTGACATTTACAATGTTTACAAGCATTCTTAATTGTGTTTTTATGGTTCGTGTGTGCCTGGAAACATTGAATTTACTGGAATAGAATAGTCAAACAAACACTGCTATTTTCTCTCTCTGTTTGTGGAGACATTACATTACATTACATTACATTACATTACGATCATTTGGCAGACGCTTTTATCCAAAGCGACTTACATTACATTACCACCCTTCGCAGAGGGAGCAATTGAGGGTTCGGTGCCTTGCCCAGGGGCACCTCGGCAGGGACTCGAACCGGCAACCCTCCGGTTCCCAAACGGAAGCTATACCCACTGAGCTACTGCCTCCCCCAAAAAGCCAAGAAGCCAAAAAGAAATCTAAATCTAATGATGGGACATAAACACAACTCATCCTCACCAACAACTGCATGATGTGAACACAAACTCCCCTAACACTGATCCTTGAGAAATTAGTATTACTGTTTTATAAAGATATTCTGGTGCATCCTTCAAAGTGCTGTCCTAAGCTCATCACACTGCAGGACTCCAATATTCTTCCTCTTCTTGTGTCTCTGCAGACTTCAATGTTCTTCTTCCCATGACATCCACCTACATCCTGTGTGCCGCAGAATGTCTCTGTGTATTCATACCTCACACATGTACACTTACATAGGAATGAGAGATTTTGAGTCAAGGATATGCAGAATCTGACGTTTTTTAATTGAAATGTTTAGCAGCAGGAAACACAGGAAGCAAAATTCTACATGCATGCATTGGCATTTGCATTCAGTGTGTGTGTGTGTGTGTGTGTGTGTGTGTGTGTGTGTGTGTGCGTGCATGCGTACGTGTGTGCATGCACGCTCTCCAGATGTTCCTATGCTCCATCAGGAAATGCTCCACATTGGATCAGCGTCATCCTTTTTGTGTTAACAGGGACTCCTGGGACCAATAGCTAAGCAGCAATGGGCGTCTGTGTGTGCGCGCGCGTGCGCGCATGTGTGTGTGTGTGTGTGTGTGTGTGTGTGTGTGTGTGTCAGATGGATAGATTCATAGATGGACAGATAGACAGACAGATATGTGTGTCTGTATATGTGCGAGTGGTCATGTGATACCGGTTTGAAACTACTAGGCTCCCACTTGTTCCTTTGTTCTACCAACACAACAAGTGCTTTATTGGTCTGTGAGCTGAAGGCAAGCTAAGCATCACACACACACACACACACACACACACACAGACACACACACACATTCTGGGAATTTGACACTCCTCCCCCATCTTTCCGTGTTTTTCCTTCTCTCAGATCCACTGGAGAACTGTTTTCTTCATTATCTGCCCCACCCTCTCCATCTCTCTCTCTCTCTCTCTCTCTCTCTCTCTCTCTCTCTCTCGCTCTCTCTGTCTTCCATTGCTTACATTGTCCATAAAGGGACACACTGTAAACACCTACACACACACACACTCACATGAGCCTACATCATAAAGCTCTTCTCAATTAGCAATATATTAATTTTGGGCTCGGCCACACAGCGAGGGAGGCAGCTGAATGTAATTTGAAACCACGTCTGTAGGAGGTTTGTCATGTTCTGCATACCTCAAATTGGGTGGGAGGTCATTCGCACATAGTTTCTTGTTCCATGCTTTAGTGTGTGTAATAGTCCCTGATGTGTCCAGATGTGTGAGGCGGATTGTATTCCTGTCTGAACTGCTGGTTTCAATCTCGCTCAGGTCACAATCTCATCGAATTCCTCAACTTCACACGCAAACAAATTCTCACATCCTTCTCTTTCTTAAGGAGTTGGATCAGGATGAGGTTTACGTGTTAGATGGCAGATCTATGTAAGCACATTTCTGTGATGAATGTGCTCCGCGGTGGTCGTGCCAACGTACTTGTGCGTCACCCCTCACCTCTGAATGTGGCATGACGTGAAGTGATGCATTGTGGGTCTCTTTGCACCTCAGGAACTGCACACATACATAGATTAGACAGAAAAAAGAGGAAACTGTGAATTCTGTTGTGTTTGTTGAAAATGTTTCATTCTGTGTTGATGCAAACTGATTAGTTTCCCTTCTGTCAGTGATTGCAAAGTCCTGCACGTGCACACACATTTTGGGTTGAGATAAAACTACGCACGCACAGATTTTGCTTCGCACATTTTTACAGTCTCTCATGTTGCCTCAATGCTCAATACACTGTGCATCTGTCCAGGACTATCTCTCTCTCACACACGCACAGACACACGCGCACACGCGCGCGCACACACACACACACACACACAGCCAGGGAGGGAGAGAGGAAATTTTCAAAAAGTCTCTGAACTCTCTCTCTCTCTCTCTCTCTCTCTCTCTCTCTGTGTGTGTGTGTGTGACACACACATGCACCCCCCACCCCTCTCAGCTCTTAGGGTAGGTCTCTCGCCTGTGTGAACTATAGTGAGAACTTTAACATGGGGGCTCACGTTTAAGCAGGATGGTGCCGCGTTGTTTCTCTCTCACACCAGGATCTCTCACGCCGTCTCACACACTTTGATTTTCACACTCGCTGAGGGAAGGAGAGGAGGAGGAGGGGCCAACTCTGAAACTTGTCGCGGTCGCATCTCGCCTCGAGTGGGAAAGAACCAAGTCACAGAAAATGGGGAGAGTGAACCCATGTTTGAAACGAACTTTCATTATCCTGACGAGTTTCGTCGTGGTAAGTGTTCTTCTCTCTTGCTGCTGCAACACACGCAATATAAGAGTTCAAGCGACGAGACCAAATCAATGCAATTGAACGTTAATCAATGAAAGCTTCGGGCGGATAGTGTGTGTTATTCCTCATGTCCCACTGCGCAATGGACTCAGATTACAGTTACACTGTAAAAAAAATAATAAATAAAAACCGTTAAAAAAACGTTTCACGTTATATTAATTTGATATGACTATGATATGATATGATATTACGCCTGTGATTGAATTAGTTTAGTGTAATTTATATAAAAATGTCAACTATTTCACTGTTTGATCTGACTTACTTTGCCTATGTTGACACTGGAGCTGTGTAGCCTGTGTAAGAGAGGAATAACAATTATTATTTTGATTTATTAAAAATTATATTTGATCTATTTATCGTTATCTTTATCTGTTTTATTTTTTTTAATGCATTTTTTGTGAAACTTGAGGATTTGTTTTTGAGGACAGTTTTACAGTGTGCCAAGTGTGAGTGAAAGTGACCCCCCTAGTGGACATCCAGGACATCCTCCCTAAACAAAACGACTGTAACAATGGAATTCACAGTTGAGTTGTACTAAATCTAATGAAACACCCTATTGTGACTGTGTGTAATGCCAGCTTATACACACGTTGCAGTTACAGGTATTGTCTTTGTTGTATATCCAAAGCTATTCTGGGATGGAAAAACTCATGATGTGGCTCAGAGCTGTTAGAGCAGCAGCAGACTTTGTCCTGCTCGGTTCATAGCTGGAACACAGCCACAACAGCTGACAGACACTGCAAAGGGAACAAATGTGGCTGACATAAGCGGCCGTCCACGTGTGTTCAACTGTTCAGATGAGGATGTTTTACATTTTAATGAGCAGATAATATCATTTTGTGTGGGTGTGCATGTATGATATTGTGTGTTCTATTGTTGCAGGTCATAAGTTCCGTGCTGTTGGCAACCACTCTGTTTAGCCATGGATACCTGTATGAAGATGAAGAGGTATCTATCTATCTGTCTGTCTGTCTGTCTGTCTGTCTGTCTGTCTGTCTATCTATCTATCTATCTATCTATCTATCTATCTATCTATCTATCTATCTATCTATCTATCTATCTGTCTATCTAGTCCAGATGAAATGTATTGTAGTAGTAATATAACAAGTGATATTAAAGAGACACTCGACAAACAGGATAGATTTCAGACACCAAAGTCTTACAGTAAAGGTCCTGAGCTAAAATAGATCATGATCCATAATGTCTAAAATAATTTCATATCCACAAAAGCTTCAAAATGCAGAGCCTCTGGATTCCTCTGGCCATATGATCAAATATAGAATGGGTCGATAAATGGCTGATTTCCAAGTCCAGAGAGGTCAGAGGAGGACACATGAGTCAGGCTGTCCCCTGTTCCCTCAGCCAGCTTGACCTGATTCTGTGTTTGCTTGTTTCCTCAGCTCAGTAACTTCCCAGTCCTCCACGTCATGTACACTATGTCCATCCTTAGTTTGCCCTTGGCCATCATTGGTATCTACGGCGCGTCCAAAGAGAAGAAATGGGCGTTGATACTGGTGAGCGAAGGAAGAAACGCACCTTTATCACACTTTCCTCACAATTATTTCACTCTTTCTTTCCCCAGAAACTAATTGTGTGTGTGTGTGTGTGTGTGTGTGTCCGTGTGTGCGTGCGTGCGTGCGTGTCTCAGTTCACAGTTGGAATGATATTGGGCAGCCTGATCGTCTTCACCTTCATCATCTTCCTCCTGTCTATACAAAACCTGGTATTACAAAGACGATTCCCTTGAAAAAACATTATCTTACAGATAATTTGATTTGATATGGCCGCTGAATAGTTACAAAATGTGTTGTGCAGATTGCCGAGACTGTGGAGCACGAGTATCTGAATCTGATGCCATTTAACAACGCCAGCCGCTTTGCTCTCAATGACCTCGAACACATACAGGCTGAGGTAAGTAACCATGTGGATGTGTTTGTGTGTGTAATTTGTAAATCTCCATACGTTCTGATTCTCGTCCTTGGTCTCTCCCTCTCTCTCTCTCTCCCTCTCTCTCTCTCTCTCTCTCTCTGTCTCTTTCTCTCACTCTCTCTCACTCTCTCAGTTTCATTGTTGTGGAGTGCAGCAAGGCTACCAGGATTGGGGCTACAACATCTCAGAGTCCTGCCTGTGCAAAGAGGACTCCACTAATCCGTGTGTGAGTAGCGTTAGGCTTTCTGAGTACACACAAAAAACACACAAAAACATTCACATTTCTTGGAATATTTACATCTCAACCAGGCCTGACACCTGAAAAAAAACATGCATTTTGTAGCCACTCAATGATTTGTTTCCCTTTTGTGCATTCTAGGTGGCGGCTCCGAAGAACAGCAGCCTGTTTGACCCCAAGGAGGGAGACCAGCATGTCATGATATATGAAGAGGTAATGCAAACATTCACAGTGTCTCCCATCTGGGTGAATCCAGGCTGAATATGAGGAGATAGTTAGAAATAGAAAAAGTGATGAGCCGGCAAGCAGAATGTGGGAAGCGAGCATTTCCACACACATAAATAAGAGCAAGTTCACATCTGTGACCGCCGAGGAGGAACTGAAACAGCTCGTCTCGCATTGTTACAACATTTGTCTGTGCGAGGAAGCAGACTCGCCTATTTACGCTTATTTACTAATAAACAATCTGTATGTGCTGTATTGAAACGTGACCTGTATCCACTCACTCTCTCTCTCTCTCTTTCTCTCTCTCTCCCTCTCCCTCCCTCTCGGTTTCAGCCATGCATTACATTCTTGGTCTTTCACGTCATACTCGTCTTGAACATCATGGTGGTTGTGATGCTGGGAATAACCGTATTCTGGGTAAGCGCTGCCTCTGTTAGTTTCTCTACGCGCTGATGTTTTCCCCTGATGACTCTCTGTCCCACAACAGTTTCTCAAGTCAGCGTGACATGCCGTCAAAATGAGCTCCTCGGTTAGTCATCGCGCTAACGTTTCTCACACCCTTAAATGGCTTTGGAGTGACTCGCAACTCCCAAATTAAGGAGTTGGGGCCGCTGTTTGAGGCCCCTGAGGGATTCGCTGAAGCTATTTTACTCTGAAACATCTGTATTTTGCGTTATTGTCATTGCATTGATACTATTTGGGGAATCCAAATCCATAAGATAAGTTAGCTCAAGTCAAACATAGTGCAATAGAAGTGCAAAGTATCACAAGCAGACGGCTGCCCTCTTCCTGACCTCTTAGCCTGGCAAACACACAATCGAGAAGGTGGTTACTCCTCTCACTGATCCCACATCTGTTTGATTGGTTTATAGCTGCTCGTGTTTGTTCCTTATCTGTTTTCCTGCTGACCTACTCGATTCCAGCCAGCGTAACAACTCCCCCTCCCTCTTACCCTGTCTGAAATTTCAGCTGTAATTCCACCGGCATACGTTGGAAAAGGGAGGATTAACTTGTCTACGTCTTTTTCTTTTTTCCTCCAGGTTTCGACGGTCGCGCTGTGCATCACCATCCTGTGTCACCTGAAGCGAAAGGTCGACGTCCCCACAGTCGTCTACAGCCCGGAGGCCAAAGCAGGGAACTACAGCCCTCTGACAGACCCTGCAGACTGCACCTGAATTGAGCGTTTTCCAAACAAACGAAGGTCATCCTCTGTCAATATTTAGCATCATAAAGTGAAACGGTGAGATTGATACTGCAGAAGTCTCACGTTGCCTCCTCGAACTTACAAGTCGCTGCAGTTGCACTAAGAACGCGACTGCGGTTCGATCTTGTCCCATTAATTATAAATGGCTTGCTGAGTGAGTTTCTTGGCTCTGGAAACTTCTCCAAAAAACCATTACTCGCTTATTAAAAATACATTGTCATTATATCTTAGAGGAAGATAAGATTCATGCACATGCAAGGATTTTTTCTTTTGTCTTACGGCGGCAGAACCTTGCGAGCGAGCGAGCAAAGAATCGGTCAGCAGTTATCGTGGGAGACGGAGCCAAAACGCAATCCTTTGTTAGTTTTATGTTACAGTCATTGCAAAATACCAGTCGCAGTAAAATACGATGCAATAATATTACTGCACAAAGTTTTTGGCATTTTTGTACTCAACATCATATTACAGGTGTAGGTTATGATGGACCTACACTTCAGAAAGTTCCTTGTTAAATGAATTCCTTTGTTAAGAACATTAGAATTTGTATTGTTTCAGCCAAGTTTTAAGCTTTTTACAAGGTTTTGTTTTCATCTTTAAGGGACAGGGGCTGTACTGCCAAAGAAACGAAAAGATTTTTTCGTTATTATTTCCCAGGCAAATTATGTCTCATGTTTCAGCTGTCAACTTTTTCACTCACATCATAAGTCACACACATACACACAAGGCGTGAAATATAACCATTACAGCTTGTCGTATTATTTTGTGTGATTCCCTGGTTAGAATTTCAAAGACATATTTTGTATTGTGTGTAGTAATAAAATGATTTGAAAATATTCCCGTCTGATTGTCTGCTCAGTTCCAAATTTCACACAAATGAGTTGTTAACTGAAAGGGACATTGAACGCATCGTTTTCAAAAAGCTAAAACACTATTTGAAAATGAACAACTTAAAGGAACAAGAATCACATTTTATTTAGCTGTTTATAAAATATTACATGAATTCATTCCATAATTTCAAAACAATATGTATGACAGGAAACAATAATTTGGAAGAACATACATTAGGCATTAATGGTTAAAGTGCACAAGTAGACATACTGTAGGATCTGTTTCTCCAGATTAAATTCGTTGAGGATATTTGCCACGGCGGCATTTCAACTGCAGGCAGCTCATGCAGAGATTCATGTCAGAGGTGATAAAGGCTACGATGGTGACGTGGTGTTACTCGGGGGACGTTTCAGTCAGAATTTCTCCCAGAATGCTGATGACCATCCTGGTGGCTCCTCAGAACCAGCAGTCTGCAGTGGCCGTGCCGACAATGTTACATTCTCCAAAACCTCGGAAGCAGATTCAAACCAAAACCCTTCTAACAAATGAGGATGAACTGTATGTCTACTTAAAACGGGGAAGCGTGTGCAAGCAAACACAGCCTCCTTTGGTGCTTATTCGACTGTAGTGGTGACTGGATTACTGAAAGTGCTTTGACAAAAGCTGAAAGGGATGAGGAAGTTTTAAACATACAATGTGCATGATAAGGCATCAAGACATTCTGGTGTCTAAATAACTCAATAACTTCATACATAGCCTCATATATTACATATAGACACACAAATCAATACATAAATTGATATATAAATGGAATAATACAGTAGATAGATAAATAAATAAACATTTCTGTTTACTATGTAACGCACATTAAACACTGTTTAAGAAAGGTGCTATATAATTTCTCACTATTATCATTATTCTTAGTTTCTTCAAAGTCTATTAAGTTGTGCTAATAGTGGTGTTTAAATATCGGCTCCAAGTAATCAATACTAACGATTGAATGGGTTAATTAACATCTTTTTTGGTTTTCACATGACACAATTTGAATGTCACTCATTAATGGATATGGCTCCATTTTTCACAGAATTGGTGGATAATTCAGGGTATAAGAATTGAGATTGAACACTTATTATTGCTCTACTCACCCTAAAAACAATAAAATGCAAAGATAGTGGGAGTACATGGGTAAAGAAAGAGTGTTTGGTCAGATAGTTCCAGTCACATGTAAATCTGTGACTTGTGTGTCTATACTGTGATACTGATTAAACAGGAGATATTAATACATTTTTAGAGTTTTTACAGTGTAGGCACAGTGACACTTGTGTGCTTACAGGTTACCTATTAACATCAGTTACATGCATTCACACATGTTAATAGTAAATCATAGTGTTAACATGTGTTGCTATAGCAAATATTAACTGGGTTATGTATAATATGTTTACATGTGCAATTTCAAACAAGATAATGCTTGATAGTAACTTGTATAATATGAAAAAAAAAAAAAGTACTTGTTGACTAGGAGGTTCCATAAAGATAGTTGTTAGTGTGAAGAAGGGCCATGAACTCCTTTTTCCGTTTTATCTGGACCATCAGCATGATGCTCATGACGAGTAAACAGCCCTGCAGGGAAACCACGAGAATTGGTTCAGCATTTAGCAATGATAATGATCAATGTTTGTGTCTGCTAATATGGACCAAAGTTCACGTCCCGCCCTCTTTCTTGTGTAATCTAAGGATTCACTGAATTATTCTTTAATATGCAAGCAAAAACCACACATATCAACTTCTACAGTCCCTTTCTGCAGCACTGCTGGGCATAATGAGTGAACACAGTCAACATCATTTAAAGGCCAACTCTTTAAGAACCCTCCTCTCTAAAAAGAAACTGGCACTGCTCTGATTGGTCGAAGCCTAAAAGCGTAACGCCGGCGAGGACACGTACCCAGAAGACTCCACTCCCGAACGTTAAACTCATTGCGAAGGCGAATTCACGTTTCCGTGCGGCGCCGTAGACAGGTAGACAAGGCTGTGAACAACAGTACAACAGATACTGTAGTAGTGCTGTGTAGACTATAGTAATGTCTAGATGTTTGTGTGTGTGTGTTTGTGTTTGTATGTGCTTTACCTCTTGATAAACAAACTGGTTCTTTGGAGCCCCAACAGTGGAGATGCCCGGCAATCGAACCTGGTGAGGAGGCCGAACTCTCATTAGATAATATAACAGAAACAAATCAATACATGATGTCCTGATTGACTCTGCTGTGAAGCTGTGTCTTGTGGTGCGAGGATCAAATCTGTGAGTGTGGATAAATGACTACAACTACCCCCGGAAAAGAAAATCCGGAATTCTCCTTTAAGTGTGGTGGCAATCTTGATGAGTCACCATCACTGGATCTATTTTCCACTGCAGGGAGCGAGATACTCACACATCTTCCTGGATATTCACACAGGCAGGAGGTGGGGATGGTGGAGCCCCAGTCTTTGTAGCCTCCTACAATACCACAGCACTTATACTGGAACACACACACACACACACACACACACACACACACACACACACACACACACACACACAGAAACACTTTTTACCCAAACATTATGATCTTAGGAAATCCTAAATTGTCATCCCAAACCAAAAGTGCAACAATACTACACAACAAAGACAAGTAAGCTCTCCATTTTGGACTAAGAAGTGCTAAGTTGGCAAATGTGACCTCACAAGAAAGTGTGTTTTTGCATTAGCACCTTGCATTACAGCGCCCCCCAATAGATGGGTTATGTAATTTTAATTTGTGGGGATGCTGCACAAACTATTACTCATGCCGTGTCAATGCAGAACATATTGTGCTTTCATACCAATTGACATGACATCTAATACAACCCTTTTCTTCACAGACCATTCATTATGTCTTGGACAGAAATGCTGCATTGTTTTATATACAACTGCTGAGAGGGAAAAGTCTGTGTGTGGTCACGTTGTAAAGTTCCATGTGGATACCAGCTGCTTACATGTGCTTGAATCCCATTCAGCAGGGTTCTGTTGGCTTTGCTGATTCCACTCAGTGGCATCATAGAGAGCAACACTGACTCTTTACGGAGCACCTCAGCCTGTGGAGAAAGAGAGCACACACTCAAAGGTTAATGGCATAGAAAGAGTCAATTCTGTTCTGCCTCTCTTTTCAATGTTATCTGGCAGAGTTTGGATTTTGAATGGGTTTAGATCTCATGAAGTAAACGTTAAAAGTATGAAGCGAACACACAGAGTAAGTGAGCGAGTGCTGTACCTCATAGACACGCTGGTAGGATAAGGCTGATTTAACAATCATTGTTTGGCTGGCACCTGTCATCCCGAGTGCAAACTACAGCCACACACACATAGACACACACAAAGCAGTGAACAGCAAGTAAATAAATGGGTGGGCACACGCTTACACAAAGGCCGAGACAGGGATCATATCTTGCCATAATCGGACACAGGGATTTTATCTCAGTGCATCCTTTCTGCACACACACACACACACACACACACACACACACACACACACACACACACACACACAGTAGTGACAGGAATACTGTGTGTGAAGCAGATTTTTACCAGAATCAGACACCATCTCTTTTCCCTACAGGCTCCACACACGCCAAACAGCGAAAGCAGCAGACAGCTAATTTCCAGAATGTACATCAGCACCATTCCAGAGACAAAGGAGACGATCTGTGGACAAAACATGACTATTAATTCAACACACTGGCAGTTTGGTGTGTGTCATATGTGACATTTAACTACTATCATCCTATTTTCGGTGGTAAGCACAGGATTTGCTCAGACAACATGGCTGAAACTGAATACTGCAGGACTCCATATGGAGGTCAAAGGTCAGGGTCCGCTCCGGGACAGTAACCGTAGAGCTTGGAGATAATTCACTGGCTTGCTCAAGGACACTTCAACAAACAGATGCTTACAAACATGAGGGCTTGAACTCATATTGAGGATGACAGATATACATGAATGTCATCGCTGTCCTTGAATATCCTTTTGCTATTTAAATTCTCTTATCAGCACTCACGTATGACACATCAGACAATACTGGAAATTACTCTGGCCTCTATAATATCTGATTACAAAAGGTACAAAAGTTAAAATAAAAAGGGACAATCTTACTTTGCCTGCTTGTAGGACATACTGGTGAGCAGCTACCGTCACCGCCAACATGAAGAAACACAGCGCCTTTAAGGAACAAACAGTTGAGATATTTAATGAAAGTATCTCACATGGTGGAATTCAGTATATGTACATTTAGGAGCATCTGGCCATAACAAAGTGTTAATAAATTAATTTTCAAATATCATCCTGTGTGGGAAAAGCAAGCATTTACTTTTGCTAAAACTATAGAAGAAAACACAAGACTCTTATTTTGGAATCTACATTCTTCACATTTAAGGGCTAAAATGTCTCTGTTATGCAACTTGATCATTTCAAAGTAATCTATCATTTATCAACTTTAACATGCTACAAAACAATGCACACACGCTCTAAATTTACATTTGACTGTCACAAATACACATACATTAACAATAAAGGAATAAAAATAATAATAACAGGTACATATGTGGGGGGAAAGGAAGTCTTTTCTGCTATAAATGCAATCCAGAATCGGTCTATTTTGGCGCAGGTGGATTTCTATCCATCCATTTTCTGTATACATGTGTATTTTCCATTAAAAGGCACTGCAACATCTTGCGTTTTTCTACAGATCGGGTGTGAGGAGGACATAACCTGCCTCCCTGCCTACCGCATCACTGTTGTGTCTGGATGTGACAAACAGGATGACAGCCTGGATCGGATTAATCGTCACTTTCCATCGTGACTTTTGCACAAACAAATAACAGCGGTGGCATAAAAACACCTTATTCAATAGGACAAAAAATAATAATCTGTCATATCCAGCTAAATATAGGCCTCTCTTAGCTGGAGCTGCGGGGATTGAGAACCACTGAAAACCACCTACCACATTCACGGCATTTAAAAACACAAACGGCCTTTTCAGACTCGTTTTATCCGCCACCACGATCACCGCGGTCCGCTGCATGACGAAGCTCCTCCAGGGTCTTTACACACACACTAATTGTTACAATAAAACGCCTTGATGCTTAGCAGAGGGTCCGCACACACACACATACACACACGCGCGCGCGCACGTCACAGGGATGCAAGGATGGGAGCTCTGCGCTGCGTTCAGGTACAATCGGAAATGTTGTAAGGGACGAGAATGGCCCACGTGTTATGTTCAGGGTTCATCTATCTATCCTTAAGCCAATTACTTGAAAATCGAGCAGAATTCAAGCCTTGTACTGCAGACAAATGCTAATTTTCCTAGAATACTGGCACATCCTCATGGAAAGTCCTGTTCACATATTTAAAGGCCAGCCAGTATTTCACATTTGAGTGTTTTGGAGACTGGCTTTACTGGTGTACCTCAGTCCATGTCAAAGGGCAAACAAACACGGTGTTTGTTTGTGTAACGTATTTGCAAAGTTGTTACAGTGTGTGTCAACACCAATGTAGGTCAATAACAATTAATGTACAAAACCACAAACCAGAAATGTGAATGGCCCATGCAAACACACACATGCGGTTGGAGGCGGGAAAAGGTGATAGGTAGGTAGATAGATCTATCTATCTATATATCAAGTTAAAGGTGAGTGGGTGAGTGGCCTGTTACACCTGTAGAAGGGTGAAGTTAAACTTATTACTACCATTTATAATTTATACAATTTATACACACACACACACACACACACACACACACACACACACACACACACACAGACACACAAAGATTTGTACCAGCAAGGTTTGTTAGGCTCCTCCTGGCCATCATGTTCTATTCACCAACACAAAAACATGTTATTTCCCATAATGCCGTTGAAGGCAGTGAAGCGTCATAAACAGATGAGAAGCGGATTAGTTAGGTCTCATGTTCCCAATAATACCGCTAGGGGGCAGTAAAGCATCATAATCAAATGCGAAGTAGCTCTGTTAGATCTAGAATTCTCAATAATGCATCTTAATCAAATGATAAGTGGTTTTGACAGGTTTCGTTGCAGGGGACAAGTGATCAGAGTAGGATTAATTTATGACTTTATTCCTAAAACTGCTGAAAAATGTGTTAAGACAAATAAATTGCATTTCAATGCCCTTGAATCGCCCCCTAGAGACTGTATATTGACTGTAGACTGTCATATTGTGACATAATTCACAATATGACAGAATATTTGGAATCAATGGGATGCCAAACAGCAATTTAAACAGCCCACCACCAAATGGACTGCATTACCCAGGAGCCCAGAGGTGCAATGGGGTGTGGCTACCTTTTTAGAGTAGGGCGGGATTCCATTGTTTCTACAGGTGCTGTGAAGGAGGGAAAGAGAGGGGGAGAGTGTGAAGGAGAAGGAGGGAGGGAGAGAGAGAGAGAGAGAGAGAGAGAGAGAGAGAGAGAGAGAGAGCAGTGAGGTTGACAAGGAGGAAAACCTGACAAGTGTGTGAAGGAGCAGCAGGTGGAAGGGACTGATCCGTAACCTGGATTACACTTTTTACCTTGTCTTTTTCATAAGAAGGAACTGCTTTTTTTCTCCCCTCAGACGGCTCATCTGAACCGCTCTGTGCTGCAGGACATATAATTATGGGATGTGTATTCATGCTTTCTGTTGCCGTGGGCTGTGAAGTGGGTCATCACCTGAGAAGGAGCTGAAAGGAGCAGAGAGAGAGAACGAGAGAGACACAGGAGAGAGACTATATAATACTTCTATTGAACTATAATAGACACTAAATGTATTGTCAGGAGGTAGTTTTTCTACATTTGAGCAGCAACTTGCTACAGGGATTTATTTACATTTTGTAAAACAAACCTTTGCACCCAGAAACTGGTTTTACAGCCTATCATGTGGTCTAATCTAACTTCATTCACCCTGCTGTTACAAATCTAGCCTGGTGACCTGCAGAAGCTTTTCGCCAGAGTGACAGTTGGGAGTGTTTACCTATGCTCTCTTAAGATATTTTCAAGCATTGTGGGAGCCTGCTTTTGAAAGTTCTTATTTGATCCCAAAGGTACGCCAGCATCCTTTTGCTCCAAGGCCCAAAATCCCCCACAGGAGGACTCTTCTTCTTCTTCTTCTTCCTGCGTCTTCTCATATATTTAAAGCTACAAAAAGGGGCCTCTCACTCTCCTACCTCCACCATGCAAACCCCAGGACCCGAGCACGACGACTCATTTGACTTTCTGTTTAAGATCATTCTGATTGGAGACTCTAACGTGGGGAAAACGTGCGTGGTCCAGAACTTCAAGTCTGGGGTGTTCTCCGAGAGACAGCAGAACACGATCGGTGTGGATTTCACTGTGCGAACCATGGACATCAAGGGGAAGAAGATTAAGGTCAGTATGTGTTGTGCTTGAGGCTGGGTGGGTGTGTGTACAGTGTGTACAGTTATTACACATAGCAAGCATATCTTTGAAATAAGAAAAATGCAAGTTAATTAATTTCTGTTTTTAAGCCAAATTTGTCCAGACTGAGAGTTCAACAGTCAGAATCTGCACCTTTAAGATCACTGTGTTAGTACTGTTTGGTCTAAGACATGTCTCACTGCTGTGCCTTGGAAGAAAGGGTGGTAAAAGGATGACAAGAAGCCAACGGAGGTTTACGCTCCCCGATCCTTGTCATGGCTGTGTGGTGTCAGCTGGCTCTGACAATTACAGGCCTCTGCTTGGCATGGATGCAGGTCTTTGAGGAAAGTATAAAGCTCTGTGGGGTGGAGGGGAGGCAGGAAAGTAAAGTCTCCCAAAAACTGCAGTAACTGAGCCTATGGTGAGGCGTCTGTGGTTACATTAGCAGTTAAACTTTCAGCTCCAAACAAGTCTGACCAGCAGCTCAGGAACCTGTCTGTCAGGTTTGTCTTTCAGCACAGACAAAAATAAAACTGGAATGTCCTTACGATCGCGGTCATTGTGGAGAAGAATGTAAATGTTTTAGATGGACTGTGCTTGGTATTTTTTTTACTGTGAAATTACAATTCAAATCCCTAATTTGTGATAGTTTGTGAGGCCTTTTTCGATCTCTCAGGATGATCTAAGGCACATTTGACCCATGTGTGCTCAGACGGATAAAGCAAATTCTCTTTTAGTAATTTTTCCTCTGACATTTGTTATATTTAGTGAAAAAGCAAACAAAGATGCATCCCCAATGTGTGTATATGAGATGATCAACTCATAAGTTAGATACTGAGACTTACGGGTTTGATTCCCGCTGTTGACACATAAGGACACATTATGTTTCTACATACTTTGACATCTCTCACTCTCTCTTAAAGTCATTCTCACTCTTTCTATCTGTTAATTTGTCATAGCCAGGGGGGTGAAGCGGAGTATGTTACCAACACAAACACGCGTCACTGTTGTCACACCTAACTTTTGCTCTGCAGCTCGTGGCTGCATGGTAAAAAGAAAATCCATGGCATGCTGCATTGTTTCTAAACAAACATTCCAACAACTGAGCCCATTTGAGTTCTAAACACCTATGAAGACAATGTCCTCCTCTTAAGAACGTCTTAATTACTGGTTTCCACCCTTTTCCCTCACCCTCTTATATGTGTCACTGGGAAATGTCGCCTGACAGGTTTGTCCATCCAAATCAGTAGGAAGTTGACATCTAAAACTACATGTCCTCATTTTAACCAGATATGTTTGAGTCAAACTATATCACAAACTATTATTAGAAGATTAGAAGATTGTATAGTCTTGTCTCTTCTACTATGGCTTTAACATATGGGGCCCTGGTGCTTTTATTTTGAAATCTGAATATCTCTCAAGCTTTTATTTTTGTAAAATGAATTCAAAAAGACATACCCAGGTGTTGAAAACAAAAAGGCAGAGCTGGAGTTTGGTTTGGTGGTTGTTATGACAGCTGTTACCGTGACAACATGCCCTGTCAGATGCTCAGGGACAGAGGGAGGCTATGGAATCCCCCCGTGTGTGTGTGTGTGTGTGTGTGAGTGTGTGTGTATGTGCTAGTGCCCGACATATTCCATGCATATCACTGTGTGTGCGTTATACCGGCTCTCTTGTTTATACGCTTGTGTTCAACAGATGCAGGTTTGGGACACGGCGGGCCAAGAGAGGTTTCGCACCATCACCCAGAGCTACTACCGCAGCGCCCACGGAGCCATGATCGCCTACGATATCACACGACGTTCCACCTTTGACTCCGTCAAGCACTGGATCCAGGAGGTGGAGATCTATGGAGCCACCAACGTGGCTCTGGTCCTCATAGGTGAGGTGTTTACGCAGTTGTTGGGTGGACAAAATAAAAGAAACACCACATGATGCAATGTAGTGTTGGATAGGTTGGATTTAACTTTATTGTTGGAATAAAAGAGCACCCGCTGATTTAATCATTCCATAGAAATGTACGTGCCGTGTCATTATCTACACTGTCTGGTCTTCCCCGGGCACACTGAGGTCCCTGGAGGTAGTTAGAAGTGATCATTCCTGCTGTGGCGCCAATTTCATGAGTCTGTTCCCGAATTATTTTACAGTGTGCGTTTCTTATAGGTGGCATACTATGTGATAAATCTTTCATTCATGTCAGAGGTATCTTTGGCAAGGCCCTGTACACACCCAGATCCTTTACTCAACCATCACACACATTCTAACTCTCTTACACAAGCACACCAACTTTAAGTCAAAATGCAAATGACAGTACAGTGGGTGTGTCTATGCGCTGCTGTATGCTCCATTAGCTGCTTAACTACCAGTGGGAAGTGTTTCAATTAAATTTCAGCTTTTTCAGTTTATCGTGAAACTGTAAAATGTGACCATTTATTGTCAAGTGAATGATTCCCAAGTTAAACATACCAAATCATCTTCAGCAGTTCGTAACATTAAAGGTCTTGCTCACACACGTGCACGCACACGCATGCACACACACACACACACGCACGGGCACGCACGCACACACACATACACACACACACACACACACACACACACACACACACACACACACACACACACCCCTGTGCTTTAAATTCTTGGCAAATGAGATCTCTGTTAGCACTTGATGTGTGGGGTGTGTATACAGTATACACACACACACACCTCCCTCATTACTGCACTGATTACTTATTTACTGCACCTGTCAATGTAATCCTATAATTGCACAAAACTTTTCCAATATTTGACTTCACTACTGCAAAGAAGTGTAAAAGCACATTTCCCATTTCGCTCCCACATTGACAAATCCAGATAAATGTAATGCTTTTCGACTGTATCCATCTTACCTTTTCGTACCCGTGACAGCCGAGGAGTTCAAGTATCAGCTTCTCCTCTAGGACTTTCCGCTGACTTTGTTTCACAGGGAATGAAATGGAAATTCAGGAACTCTGTAGTTCCGCTGCAGGGCCCAGGCCAGCCTGTGCTGATGTTTGCTGTTCTGTGTTTACCTCCACCTGTGAGCTTCAATGTTCTCTCCCACGTCTGTTGGTTGTTTTGTTAGTTCTGCAGGATCTTTAGCTGGATTGTTCTGACCTGGTTTTGATCAAAATTAGTTTAAGGGAAGAAGGGTTTCCTAACATTACATCATTTTTCGGCAGATTTATCCGATGATGGACGAATAATAGTTGCAATTTGGTGCTGAACTGTTGAAAAATGAATTTTCTGTTCATGCCACATCACAAGGAAATGGTTCCACAGTCAATTGCTGTTGAGACTGTGGTGTTAATGTGAGCTTTAGATGTTAACTTTCCATCTGTGTTTATAATGGACCAGAGCATTTGAATCACATTCGCAGTTGAGCTCTGATGAAAATGTTAACATATGTTTGGCCATAGAACCTCCTGTCTTGTATTAAATCATGTGTGTCTATTTGTTTCAGGCAACAAATCTGACTTGGAGTCCAAGCGCCAGGTTCTATTTCAGGAGGCCTGCAGTTTGGCTAAGGACAGAGGGATTCTTGCAGCTTTGGAAACTTCAGCTAAGGTTTGAGTTTACTCACGCACGCAGGATACACAGGTGCTGCAGGAGGTTAAAACTGCAAACTAAACCGTCTTATCTCGGCCTGCTTAGGAGAGCCAGAACGTGGAGGAGGCCTTCATGATAATGGCGAAGGAGCTGCTGACTCGTAATGGCCTGGACGTCCAAGAGGCGGACCAGGACGGCGGCAGCGCGCCCCACATCATCCTCAGGTCCAACTCACGGCCAGTCAACGGCACCGTGGCGGAGTACGCTGCAGAAGAGAAGAAGACATGTTGCTGATGTGGAACCGAAAGAGGAGGAGAAGGATGGAGAAAGGTGATGGACACTGGACATCTTTGGACATGCTTAAGTGTCAGATGTGGAATCTGACTCATGAGGCCTGCAGAGCTGAGAAGGAAATTTCCCCTTGTGGCTTTTTTGTCCCTTTGGTTATGAAATGGAGATTTGTTTTTGGTCACATTTATTGTGTTCAACAAGTTTAGACAATCATTGAAAAGTATTGCAAAAATAAATCAGTGTAAGTTTCTGTGACCTGACAGGCACAGAATTGCTTTTATTGTTTGACTGATGGCATAATGGGGGAGGAAGGCACGGCAGTGAGGGGTGACGGGTGTGATCAGTGTTGGAGAATGTTACAGCAAACCTATCATGCACCTTTTCCTTCACTTACCATCATATTGCTGCTCAAGTTGATGTGTGATTGTTGCTGCCTTTTAGTTTTTTAATGTTCGTGCTGCCATACATTGAACCAAGGCAGGAAAAAAACGTGGGCTTTCACCATGCTGTTGTTAAAAACACGAGAAGCGTCTCTTGGATGGTGTGGTCATCATCGGCTGCTGCTCTAGTTGAAATTGTGGCCGCTTCAAGCCAAAAGACTGTGAATTATGGATCGTGTTTACCATTCTCCTGTGATATTCATGTGTGTAATGATGCCTTGCGTTGTTATAATTGCATCTAAAAGGCTGCGACTGTGACTAAACTGTTCTCAAGCTGCAATCTGAATTGTTCATGAGGAATCTAGAACGTTTAACTTCTTCCCTAATGCATTTATTTACTACCAACAGCAGAGGGCAGTGTTTGATAAGAAAAGGGATCTCCTTGGCCGAAACACTTAATTAATTTAGAAATAGCAAATTTAAACCCTATATCCACTCATATCTATAATGTATATAGTTTATCCCAGCTTATCCCAAATTACATCCCACCCAATATCTGGGAGCTGTTTACTGGGTTTACAAGCAGCTCAGGAAATATATCCATCCACCTTGTACGGTGAAACGATGCCAAGCCCACTTCCTGTAAACACAACAGCCAAAGCAGCCAAACTGACGAGGCCTCCTTCTAGTGTAATGATCGTTTAATGGAACGAGGCGTCTTTGATGCCAAGTTGGCAGGCCTTATTCAAACATCTCACCCTGGCTGAGCTGGAGCTAAACCCACACTGTGATCGTTGCTTTTTAACACTAATGCTCTTAATTGGCCTAAACGTCCGCTAAATTGGTTATGTTGGCGTCAGCGTGGTGGCGAGCAGAAACAAAAGAGATAATTGGGTATTTAATGAGGAAACAATCACAAAAAAACAACCCTGGATTGGCTGGAGAGCAAAGATCTATTTTCCTGATATGATTGTTGTGTTGTTGCAGAGATGTGTGTCTTTCCAGTAGGGGGGTTTTATGTGCTTATTGTGCACATATCTACCGCGCACACACACAGGGTGGGACGACTTGACAAACCGGTGAAGAATTTATTTTGCATTCAGGATCCTGCAAAACATCCTCCTAGAAACTGCACATCTGGTTGAGAAGCTCTTCTACAAGTAAAATGTCAACACACACTTAAAAATAGTTGCAGATTTTGAAGTGATTTTAGGAATAAATAACTATTTTGAGCTACATGGTGAAACACAATCAATGTTTCCATCATCACTGCGGTCTTTTCAAGGTCCAATAAAGGTCGTCATGTGTGCCCATCACTCAGAATACTCAGAGTATTCAGAAAAAATAAACCCAATTTTATTTCCAGAAAACAGACAGACACCAAGCATTAATTAATCAAAAAAAAATACCAAAAACTATCCTGAAATCAATATTTAAATGACCATATCAGAAAAAGTAGCACCTGCAGTTCACTTTGAGTTGTTGTCTGTTATTAGATCTGATACAGACTGGATTGGACATGTTCTGCGTCTTCAACCTCCATCTCCAAAACCAGTTTGATTGTTAAGGTAAAGTGAGCAACATCACATCGAACTCAGGAATCGTTTAGGAGAAAAGCTCAATAATACCAAAATATTCATCCATTCTTATGTTGTTGCTTGAATATCATTAACATTGATTTTTTTTGAAGACTTAATCAATGTGATTTTCTTTTAAAAAATTGCACTCCTGTCTAATTTCATTTCCGACCCTTCGTCCTCTTGCATCCCTCCACTAAATCACATCCGTCCATTTGTCTTCCCCTTTAGTAACTCAGCCTTATGATCTCAAACCTTTTGGGCTTCTTCTCTTTCAGCGGCCGCGGCAGAAGTTGGCCCTGCGCCTCGCCCGTTTCCCCCGGCACCTCCTGCGCCTCATTGTCCGCCCCCCCTTGTCCCCCCTGTCCCATGTCTGTCCCCCCTCCCGTCTGTCTATCCTTCGGACATTCCCCGTTGTAGGTCTTCACGTAATCCTCCACTCGCCAGCCCCGGAACTCTCGCGGGTTAGAGCAGATCAGGCCCGTGTAGGAGACCCCAGGGTGGTGCTTGAGCCAGTAGATCAGGTAGTGGATGTTGTAGTCGCAGATCCAGGGGTTGTTGGCCAGTGAGAGCTTCCGTAGGAAGTAGAGGTCTTCCAGTACGCCATACTGGAAGTAATGAAGGCTGTTGTTGGCCAGGTCAAGGTCACGAAGGTAGAGCAGGCCTGCAAACGCAGCTGGAAGGGAAGGAGGAGGATTTAGGATTAAGAGTTGACTCAAAATACAATGCATTCTGTGTGATCTCTGATGGAATTGAGTTTTTTTCATGACAATCCTGAGATCTTAGGTGACCCTCATATGTGTGAACTCCAACAACGTTCTGCCAAGTGAAACTCAATAAATAAGCCTGAGAATAAAGAGCGTCACCAGTAAATATTGTGCTTGAAACACATTGAGGTAGAATTCCTTCACAACTGGCAAAGTCCAAATTCATAACTATCTGGGAAGTTTCACAGCAGAATTTATGTGCGTTTCCCTGCCTTTGCAACACAAAAGGCAGGACAGATTATCATGCAAACATAATGCAGTAATGAGCAAACCCAGGCATCTCACATCTTGATGGACAAAGGGGATCTGTGACAGAGAAAGAACTTTGGCTAAAAGGGGGTTGACTGCTGACGTGCTTAAACGGTTGCAGACACTGTGTGAGTGTGACTAATGAGACAGTGGAGACTTCTTCACACTGTCCGTTCACCCTGGGCCGGGCTTTGATCTTTAGAACAGAGGGGAGAGGGAGATGACGGGAGGACGAGGACGAGGAAGGGGGGAGAGTGTGTAGAAGATAAAGAAATATTGCCAAAGATGGATGGCAATAAAATAAGATGACAGCGAAGGGAAAGTACAGAAATCCCCCCAGAGTCTGTTTTAGATAGTAGAAGAGTGACAGTGAGATTGCTGCAATCTTGTATGATGTAAGATGTCACAGAGAAGCAGCAAAAGGTTTTTCTTTCCTCCCAACAAGAAATATGAAATTATTTATTTGCTTCAAAAGTGCATTTCCTTTTTGTTATTGTTGAAGCCCACACACGCACACACACACGCGCACACACACACACACACACACACACACACACACACACACACACACACACACACACACACACACACACTTGGCAATTAGCCGCTTTGTTGTCAGCTCTTGTGTCAGTTCTTCCACCCTCCACGAGCAGCCGTTCCTCTTATCATGCTAATATATGTGTGTTTGATATGAACACGCAGAATGGGATGAGAACAGAATCTCCGTCCAGCTCCCTGCAGAGAATGATGAATTAAGGACTGAACCCTCCCCCACATCCCCTCGCGCTTCTTCTGTGCTGATCTTGGCTGCAGATTCTGGTCACCATAGCAAATAAATATCAATTCAATGGCAGCAGTCCCCATAACTACAGATACCACCATTGCATTATTCCCATAAATTATTATCTTGTGTACTGCTGCATTGCCAGGTCGCCAGGAAAAGGCATCATGCAGCAAGAGTGGTTGGTAATAATTATGTGCCGGATCCGATGGTTGCGGGTTTACCACTTTGCTACAAATCCAAAGTTAGTCACAGAAGCGTGCACTAAATTAACCTTTACATATACCCTGCAATTTCCTCTGCTTTCTTCTATTTGGAAAAGTGTGTCCATCTAGGGTATGATTTGACCAAACTTAACCACAAGAGGACTTTCCTAATTTAACCTGCAGCTATAAACCATCCATTCAAGTCTTAGTGTTGTGTCGTCTTGTTTTTCCCATTCACCTCCCTGTCCAACTTTGTTCATCCTCAAATAAACAAGTAACTAAGCGCTCTCATTACTCCAGGGACAGGATTAGACGGAGCAACGCTGATTGGGACCATATGTGACAGGATATCACAAGGGCCCAGAATCCAAATGACGATGAGGTTATACAGTGGATTGTTTACACGTGTTGCAGCATCTAAGGTTTTAGTGGAGGATTTCCCTCCTGGGCTCGGTGACACCGAGTTCCAGTCAGCCGGTGACTGACTGGAACAAGCGTCATTAGGCTGCACAGAGTAATGAGTATGCACTTTATCTAATGGTGCTTCAGGAGGAGCAGAGACGGGGGTAGGGGGCCAAATTCTTGCCCTCGTAAAATGAGTTTAAAACATGATTTTTGCTCATATGATTTAGCTTTTTGAAGGTTTTCTTGACCATTTGCACTTGGTACTGTTTCCATTACATACAGGTGGCGCCATTAAGCACAAAGAAGAGACGTTTGCTTTTTCCATCACTCCATTTTCATTTTATGTGTGTGCCTGTGTGTGTTGTGGAGTCACCTGTGTCTATATTATTTAGGCTGTTGCTGCTCAGATTGAGCAGCTTGAGGTCTTTCGCCAGCAGGAACTGTTTGGGCTTGAGATGCTTGATGCCGTTGAAGGACAGGTCCATCTTCACTATGTCAGATGGCAGGTCAGACGGGACGCTGCTCAAATCTGCAAAGACAGAGAGGCAGAAACAAGCTAAGTATGATAGCATCAAGAGTGACACAGAGCGAAAACGAGTACTGTCTCTTTAAGGCGTCCTTCTGAAAAACCTACTCTCTCCTCTGAACAGCAGGCTGTGTGTGTTGACATGTTACCAAAGTAAAGGACCAATCAAAGGTAGTAAGAAACAAATAAATAATGACGCCATTATGAAACATACAAATCCAAAAGAGTCAAAACAAAACACAAAGCACAAAGCACATATTCAAAGCAACGATTTATGTAAAAGTGAGTATATAAATCAAGAGAGAGCGACTGCTGACAGGTTCAAGGCAGATGTTCGAGCCATGTCAAAGCCAAATGCTGAATGCAAAGACCTCAGAATCTGTAGGAGAGATGGAAATTCAATTAATCTGCACCTTCATACAATTTCAAGATGTTATGTGGGTTGTGTGCAACTTTTTAACATTTTCAAGATGGAGTACAGTGACAGTGAGTGAAGCAATATTTCATTTCTGTGCCAAAGTGGGCTGTTTCCACTCTGTTTCACTCGTTTCCAACCACTCTCTCTCGCTCTGGCTCTCTCTCGCAAACACACACAAACACACACAGGAGAAATGACAGCGTTCCCTTCTGAAAACAGCGTACTTTGAAGATGGTAATGTACGAAACAGCGCTTCCGATGTATTCCCATAATGAAAACTGAGGCTCTCCTGAGTTTTAAATCTTAGACCCAGGCTGACACAGATATCAGGAACGCTTCATCCTCTATCTGTCTGTCTGTCAGATGACGGAGATGGTTAAGACATTTGCCAGCGTCAACAGGGTCAGCGTCATCTCTCGCCCGAGAGCTAGAGGCAAGAGAGGTGAGACAGGGATCTATGGGGTCATCAGTGGAAAAATGTTGGAATTTCCCCGGGAGCCAGATTTATGGCTGGAGCATGGTTTCCTGTATTACTTTTGGGAATTCTGGTGTTGGGTTAAAGCCTTTTAAATCTTCCAAATAAAACATGTTAGTGGTTTTTGAGATGATCTCATTGATGCAACTGTTGCCATCTTTCTTCCACCTGTTAAGGCTGAGTGAAAAAATTGGAGTTGTGTTTTTATCATCAGGGTGCAGCTCCAGTCAAACTGAGTAGGTGGCCTTCTTAATGCATGCAGGCCTGTATCAACAAAGCCTATATGGAGTGATTGATTTTGAAGCAGCTTGCTAAATGCTTACAGATGCAGGAAAGATGATGTACAGCTGTTAAGGCAGCTTAAATACTGACTGTCATGTAATCTAACCTTGTTTATTTTGATTTTTTTGTACACAGGCTGTGTGTGGGCATGAGCACAGACCACAGTTTCCTGCATGTATAGTATGATTTGGTCAAAATAAGGCTTGTGTATATTATATATACGCTCAGACCTCTACTGGGAGCATTCCAATTCTAAAGAGGATCCCACCCCTATATGTGACTCAGTCCAGGAACAAAGATAGGAACAAAAATATCAGATTCAAATTCCCAGATTCCCATGTGAGTAAATCAGACATTTGAGCCAACGCCTCCCTGTCAAAGAGAGAGACATGTCTGTCCTCCGTTAAGGCTCAATCCCTTTACTTCATGCAGTAGTTTAAGGTCGTATAACTCAGGTGTTTACGTCTGAGACGGGAGGTTATCTTCCGTTTCAGAACAGCTACTTGTCTGACTTCGGGCCCAATTGAAAAGCTTCTCTGCCTTAGTCTGTAGCATCGAGCTGACTATATGTCATTTTAAAAGTTTTAACGATTTCACCACTAGGATATAAGCTGTTTCTAACAAAGCTCATTTCAGTTGTCAGCATTGAATATAATATATCCTTTTTTCGGGAGACCCACAGTAATAAATCTAAATCTTAATTTAGAACATTAAGCCTTTGCTCCTTTATTCTCACTTCCCATAGGTACTGCATTGTAAGGAGACGTTCATTTAGTGAGCTTTTTATCAGCAGCCTTTGGGGTATTTTGCATAATTTAATGGTACAATCCTTCTCTATACGCTCTTTTCTGCAATAACATATGCTAAGCCTCTTCAGAGAGGGCCAGTGGATGAGCAAAACATGCTGAAAGAGAGAACATGGCATGAAAAATGAAAGTCATTTATTCATAACTAGGTTTGGCTTTGGGGTTTTTGCTGAATCTGCTGGACTCATCATGTGAACATCTGTCAGTCTTGGATTCTTTTCCCCCATATGTTTAATGTATAAGAAGAAGCTGCTTCTGTTTGCTAAAATCCAAGTGTGTCATCTGAGAGTAACAGCAGTTTAAATTTTGTTTGGACCATTAAGCTGCACAGAATCCAAATCTTGGCTCCTGCTTCATGTCAAAGTGCCAGATTAGAATACTTTATGCAACAAATTAGGGTTTAGAATTTTTCAGAAACGTCCTGGGAAGCTTCCTTTGTTAACACATACATCGATTATGCAACGCAGTGAATGTACAGCGGTTGAATAATCGTCCAGTGGTGTTTACATAATTTGGATTGCTGAGATAGAGCCACTTAGCCAAATCCATGATTTAGTAAACTGCAGAGCATTCGTCTGTACATTATCTACATATCCCACTCCAGAGGTTACAGGTTAGCCGTCCTGATGATTTATATGTGCAGATAAAAATGTCTTTTAGCCCCCTCGCTGATTGTTTCTCCATCTTTTCTCTTCTATCTTACCACAGATTTAATACTGTCCAGCAGCAGTGCAAATGTCATTATTCTCACATTTGCAAATCGTGAAATAGACAGTTATATCTGCAGAAATGTCACATTGAGCCAGTGGCAAAATGTGTTTTATATAGTTTGGATTATAGAAGAGGAAGAAATTAATTTTTTACAGGGATCATCTGTGCAAGTGAATCTGTGCGGTTTGGACCAACGCCCCATTCTTGACAGGGGTGAATGAATGACTCCAACTATTGTATGCACTAAATGTGATGTAGACTAGCATTAGGCAGCAGTAAATTCATTCATATTTAACACGCTGTCTTCCTTAGCTTAAACACTTTTTATATAAGGTCACTCTTGCCCGGGGCGCTGGAATATGTGCCTTATAAGAGCCGAGTGCAGAGGTGTCATGGTAATAGAGGAAGTGGCTTTTCTGCAGTAATTAGAAGTGGGTATAAGCTTCACGCCTGGGAAAAAAGTAGCGGCTGTATTCCATGTTTACTCTCAACTAGACTACTAATCACACCCCGAACCCAGCAGGCCGCTCTGGAATCCCCACATGAGACGGGGCGCCGCTGTTTAATGAGCTTACGTGGTGAAAGCACGGACAGAGTCGGGATCTTTTCCATCATTAACGTTTAACGAGCAAGGCGCAATAACCTGCCTTCAAGCCTTCATTTCCCCCCCGCGAGTTCCACAGGCTCCAGGATTTTACATTTAGAGTCATGTCTCTGCAAGATGTACACACTCATAAGTCTCTGTCAACCCTCCAGACAGAAGAGAAGATATATGCGCCTAGGCTTTCCAAACACACTGTCAAGGCTGTTTATGAGATTACAATTACAACAAGCTGATTAGTGTGCGAGATGTCATGTCACTCTAACATTGACATTACCAAAAAAAAGGCGCTATTTTGCATTTCTGCCTTAGGGATGTTGTGATACATTAGCGTTGTGGACTCATTTCTGCTGCTTCCTGTCTTCAAATGGTGAAATTACAACATAGCAAGTTTTAAATTAAAGCCACAAGCAGATTTCGACACTGACGCAAACTCTTGTGATGTCACAGAAGTTGGCGTTCCTCTTTTTTTTCAGATATGGCTCAATAAGGAATAAACACAGTACAAAGCTCCAACAACAATCAAATGGCTCTCCAAGAAAAAGATGTGATAACTAAAAAGTTACCCAAGCAAATCAAATCAAAGCTGTTGGAACGATTTAGTACACTATTCATCCCATCTATGCAGAATTTAATGTGTCTGTAACAATTAAGTCTCGAGCGTCAACGGGACGGCTGCAAGAGAGCTTGATGGTTCACAGATCTTTATCTTCTCCCTGTCTCTCTTTGAATCTCACTCTATTCGTCTCTCTCAAGCAACCGCACCAACCATCGTGCCACAGTTTTCCAATGATTTATGTAACTTCCCTATCCAACTGAAGTACGATACTAAGGGCTTAGGCGTCCATGGTCAAAGACTAAATATGTTCTTTGTTTGATTCTGATGGACTGGATTAAAGGAAACAGAAATCTGTCAGTAGTAATCTAAAGACATATTTCATCATTACCAGCCAATCATATGTTTGAGAAACAGTGGCTCTCTGGGCTGATCTCCATCAAGAAGGATGCTGAGCCCGAATCTACTTGGAATCTGCTGTGGTTCACCTCAGTGGAACAGCCTTAACCAGAAGGCTCCTCCATCGAGACAGAGGGATGAGGAGAAAGCGGGAGAAAGAGACAGAGGGAAAATACAGAGTTAAGAGACCTGAGCAGCATTTTCCACAGCCTCCACTTCGAGTTTCTCCATTTCCCACCCTCAACTTGCTTCCGAATCCCACGCAAAAACAAAAAAAACCTGTTCCTTGTTTTTCCACTTTTTTGTACTCATGTTCACCCTGTCAACCAGTGTTTTTGTTGTTGCAATAACGTTTGACAAATTCCATGTTTCCTCTGAGAGTCTGGCTGCAGCTCGCATTTACACTGTAGAAGGAAAGACGGGTATGCAATATGTGCTGGGATACGATATGGCATGTGTAGTTTACAATGCCAGGGCCATACCATGGCATAGCAAACCATATGTCAACAGAGAAGTTTCAAAGATAGGATGGAGAGAGTTACGCCAGGCCTTAAAAAGAGAGAAACATAAGGAGAGACGAATGAGAAACGAGCCTGTGTGAATAATAGAGAAACCTTATAGTGGGTCAGATAAAGAATCCAATTCAAAAACTCTACTGTAGAAGAAAATAAATAGGAAAGTATGCAAAAAGCTTCCTGGAGCATTTGTTCAACACAGATGCTTCATTGTGCAGCTTTGGCATTTCGAAGCTCTGTAACAGATTGCTTTCTGTTGAGGGCACAAGCTCCCCATTTATAGATGCATTTAGTTCACTCATTTCAATCTAAGAGCTCTTCCGGTCCGTGCCAATGACAGATGATCCGTCAGTGAAATGTGGGTGAAAATTAAAAGCGGGTGCAATTTGCGGGTGTGTGAGGGGTGTTTTAGTTCTGTAAAGGACGGGAGACATAAAGAAGAGAGGGAGATAAAGAGAGAGAGAGGACATAAAAGAAACAGGATGAGAGGGGAGCTCACATAAAAGTAATTGCGGATGATCCTAGCACGTAAATTGAGAAATTGCCACCCTCGCCTCCAGTCTGTCTTTGGAAAGCAATAACGAAGCTCAATCTTTATGACACACAGGAGCATTGAAAGACACTCTGATTGCTGCTCAATAGTTTTACACACACACACACACACACACACACACACACACACACACACACACACACACACACGCACACACACAGAGAGAGAGGGGGGAAGCAGATGTGAGAGCTGGAGGAGTTGCAAAGAAATTGGAAAAGCGTTTGCTCTCTTTTTTTTCCTCCTTTTATTTTGACTGATGCCTGCCTGTTTCCTGTCTATCCTTTTTTCTTTTTGCCGCCTTCCACCGCAGGCTGACTCAGCTTTCGCAGTGAAAACACAACCAGACTGAGGCGCCGTTAAGTACTCCAGTTCCAGTGCTGCGCTCAGAACACACCTGATTGAACAAAATTTCACCATTTCAAGTAGCCACATGTTGCAATTATGTGAAAGTAATTACACACTGAAAATCTAAATCATTTATACACAACTCTCCCCCCTCCTGGAAAAAGCACAAGTTCCTCCCTCAGAGTTTCTGTCTGCACACTGGACATTGGACAATCTCAACAAATTCCAACATTTTTACGTAGTCGGTCTGTTTGCTATTTATGCCTTATAACCAGCAAAAACTCTTTCTCATCACACATGGTAGCCATCAAATGAGGTTTACTCCATTCCAAGACTTTTCACTTAGACTATTAGATTTCACTTAGGATTGGCCATGACATCAGTGACGCAATTGTGGCATGGTGCCCAAAGGCTTGGACATCATGGTAATAAGTGCTACAATAGGAGATAAATATACAGATCTGTGAAGTCTCTCACCTTTGCTGCTACAGTCCAGTAGAGGTTTAGGGAACATGTAGGTGTGGCACATGGATGTAGCCTCTGGCCTCAATTTGACAGGAGGCTGCGGTTGCTTCCCCTGTCTGTCCGGTCTCCTGTCCACCTGGTTGTCGCCAGCGCACAACGACTCCACGTGCAGCCTCTTCAGCTTCTGGCCCTTCAGTGAAAGGGGCTCGGCACACTTGGCATAGTTCCCCAGGTTGCGATTGGTGGGAACCTGAAGGGTCATGACCAGGCTGTCCAACGGGCAGCGGCAGACCCAGGGGTTGTCGTAGAGACGGAGGTAGGTGAGGAGGGGCAGAGGGAGCAAGACCTCCTCGGAGGCTGTTTTCAGTCTGTTGTGCTGGAGGAGCAGGGTGGTGAGCTGAGAGAGGCCGCTGAACGCACGCTCCTCCACCATGGAGATGTCGTTCTGCTGGAGGTCCAGGCTCTTCAGCTGGGTGAACTTGGAGAACATGTTGTCCCTCAAAACCTGAAATGAGGAAAACACATTAATAATGCTTCCTCATACTACTCATTCCTTCCACAAACCAAGGCTTTGAAAACTGTCTTACAATCTTTTATCTCATTTTATTATCAGCTCTCTGGCAAAGCTTTTTGTTTTGTCCCTCCCTGCACCTGCGAGACACACATCCTCTGCACTCACACAGACATGCACGCTCACACACATGCAAAAACATCCACACATACACAACTTACAAATCTCTCTTTGATCTCAGGCCCAAATAAATGGTGCACAGATGCTCATGGTATCAACAAACTGGGCTGGTTTATGGCCCGAACAGGAGACAATCGACATGAAAATGGCTGAGCTCTACTCAGACATTATTATTATTATGCCTGTTTACATTTTCCCCAAGCTGCCTCTGTTTGATACATTCTCAGTAGCGCCCCTTCCTTACCTGAATGTTGTTCCTCCCCAGCAGTAGGTGGTTAATATCTTTGGGCCAGTCCTCCATCACGGTGGTCAGCTGCCTGTCCTGACAGTCCAGGTACTTCTCCCCCGCCTCCATGTACTCCTTGCAGTCCTGAGTCTGGCGCCTCACCGCCCCGGCCCTGCCTCTGCCCCGCACGCGGCCCCCGGCATTCGCATCCAGAGCCCTGGTCCCCGCCCGAGGGCCTCGTCTGGGCTCAGCCGACCGGAGGAGCAGCAGTAGGAGGAACGTGGTGAGGAGGTGCATTTTGGAGAGGAGGGGAGAGGAAGAGGGGGAGGAGGAGGAGGAGGAGAGGAAGGGAGGTCCTCTAGGTAATCAGGTCAACGCTGGGAGTCTGGTGTGATGGGACACAGGAGGCCGGTCACAGCTGTGTGTGTGAGGGAAGAAAAACAACAGAGAGATGAATTTCAAAGAACTTTGCTGACCGATTCACTCATTCACATTTACCTATCTGCTTGGCTGTCAATAAAGTCACTAACTGGCATGTGGAGACACGCTGACAACTTCATCATAAAACAGGATATGTTAAAGGAATAAGCAGGGAGGCAGGGTGAGAGGAAATGAAGGGAAAGAGAAAGAGAGAGAGAGAGAGAGAGAGAGAGAGAGAGAGAGAGAGCGAGAGAGAGAGGGGGGACAAACAGGAAAAGGGGTTGAGAGGAAGGGAGAGAAAGAGACATTTGTTATGTGTTACAGGGTTAACATGGACACACGTGTTGTTTTCTTCCTCTTTGCTCCATGAATACTGAGTGCTCTCTCTCTCTCTCTCTCTCTCTCTCTCTCTCTCTCCCTCTCTCTCTTCTCTCTCCACCTTTCCACCTTTCACTCTTTGCACCCTGCCGATTCATAATTCATTTTGCTCTCTCCTCATCGATTACAAAGATGCCCAAACATTCCTGGGAATGTTAGGATGTTTACATCTCTGCACACGTCTGTGTGTGCAGTACATGCGTGTGTGAACATCTGTGAACATCTACTAAGGTATGTAGACACGACCTCTCCAACAGCTGCAGAACAGAGTAGCAGCGGACGTATTTTAGCGATTTATTTTATAGAAAATGGACTGCATTCATGTGGTTTCATGTCTGTGCCCAAATAAAACACTTTCATTCATCAATTAACACATGGCAGAGCTGCCATGCAACATGCTGATCTGCTCTGTGGGTGCAGGTCTCCATCCAGAGGCAAAATCATAATAATGGTATGCAACTTTGAGCCAGTTTATAGTGCTTTTCTTGCCTCACTATTCCTCGATGCCATTATTCTCTCTTGCAGTCTTTGCCATCTGTATGCAAAACTAAAACTATCGTCACCCATTAAAGGTCCAAGACTGGGAAAATTTATATTTATGGTTTAGTAATGAACAAGTGTAGACTTGTGCCACTCAGCTCCTTGTATTGGCCTGATGACTATGTAAATGTCTTTGCGTGTGTGTGTGTGTGTGTGCGTGTGTGTGTGTGTGTGTGTGTGTGTGTGTGTGTGTGTGTGTGTGTGTGTGTGTGTTTGTGAGTTCAGTTTTAATGGTAAAAATAAGTGAGTCATTGGTCTCTTGTGTGATTAGAAGAAAAAGGCAAGCAAGACTCAAAGGACTGCCGAGAAACCATGCACACACACACACATACACACAGACACCCACACCGACACACACACAGACACACACACACATGCGCGCGCATGCTGAGTCAGTCCAACTGTACCAAACCGCAGCTCCCTCACAGTCTTCCAGTGTCTCACACAGTGGAATAAGCCTGTCAATGCAGATGGTGTCGTTCCATTGTGAAGAGCTGTCTCGCAAGCTGTGTTTGCTAAACTGCACACAGAAACGACCCAGAATGCATCTGGGGACGCACTTTCCAGTCTATTTCACATATTTTGACTGTCAAACTATTAATCGTGTCAAATGAGCCAGACATTAAAGTTCAATTTTTTTTCTTTTCACTCCAGGTGTTCCATGCATTAACACACATTTAATGAGATGTTACTTCAACACATCTGGGTGCAAGAGTGTACGGTTGAGCAAGCTTGTACTTGTCTTTTCACATGCTCAGTTACTGTATATCCAAGTGCAAAGTGTCTTTGTTGTTTGATGATAGACATATTGTAACACAAAGGCGAAATGTGTTCCAGTCAAAACAAACATGAGTCAGAGGAACGAGATCCTTTCCTTCTGTATCTGCTCTCAGTTCAAATAGTTTTATGTACTGTGATCCTACTGTACTACGGTCCCGTGCAGCCAAGTGTGACACCAATACTGCCAGAGTGCTGACGCCACTGAAAATACACTTAATGTAGAAAATATTGAGGAAAATTGGGAAATCTGACAACCAGTGATTTGCAGCCTCTTCAGCATATTTCACAGCACATTTACTAATAATTTAATTATTCCTTAATCTTAAACTCCAAACTCCAAACTCCAAAACTGTTGATAAACTTATTCGTAAGAGGCTTTTGATAGTGTTTGTGTAGGTTTTTTTCCACCAAGAGATTTCTCACAGACATTTACAGACTTCCTGTATGTTTTTCTTACAAACCGCTGCTTGTTAAACTTTCTTTAGCACTTCCCTGGATGGTCAGTGAACTGACTCCAAATGGTTTAGACCAATGCCCGGCACTGCCCACGTTTCTTCCACAACACAGCTGTGATGTAGAAAAGGTCCGGCCCATAGAAAACTAAAGTTGTGGTCAAGCCTACAATATTACAAGCCACGTTCCATCTGTGACCGTTACAAGCCCACTCAGGCCCAACCCATCCCTGTGGTTCACCTCATGCCTATACCAGTCTAAATTAACCTTTCCGATTCCCCGTCCCAAGACTGCCCTGGCCAGTCAGTGCCAACCCAAAGCTGTCTTGTGGTAAATCTGTCTCCTGGTGTCCTTAAACATCCTGCAGAATGTCCACAGAGTTTGGGGAAAATATTTCTGTGGGGGCATTGCTCTAAATACCATGCAGACTGTGTCTCTCTCCCATCTCTGCCTGTGGGAGGAAACCGAGCTCGCACACACACACACACACACACACACACACAAACACACACACACACATACACACACACACACACACACACACACACACACACACACACACACACACACACACACACACACACACACACACACTGTTATGAGTTAGTTAATTATTGCTATTAACATGTTTTGTCTTTTACATTGCTGGCTTCAGTACTGTTACATTTCAGTCACATTATAGATTGTTTTACAAGAAGACCGCCATTGTAAAATATATTCAATATAACCCAAAGAAATTCATCACCATAAAGCACTACCAGTAAACACATCCAACATACTGGTCAAATATGAAGATGGACCTGATGATGTTACCCATAACATTATGATAGGGGATCAGTTGGCTGCGTTCACTCAGCAGAGAAAAGGCTGCAGCTTCTGAAATTGCTGAGCAAATGGAAAAATCATTGTTTGGTCATTTGTATAATGGCATTACAAATCACTTTAATGTATTTGCAAAACAAAACAAATTGCCAAGTTAGGCTTAGGACATGTCAGAGACAGTAAATACTCAGTAGGAGCATGCACTCAATCAAGAGGGCTGCGCAGGGGGAGAGAGGGGGTGTGAAGTGACAATGTGATGGATAATAACTGCAGAGGAAGCAGGAGGATTTAGAGTCATAAATATAACAACAAATGGAATGTACATGCAATTTAAAAAGTACATTTTGGAGTATGTCAGCAGGGAATTTAACTACTTGAATTCAAATACACAGTACAACTGATCATTGCAGTGAGAAAGGAAACTGTGTCTGTTTTTGCTGACAGCATCAAATAACTGCCTAAAGCCTGAGCGACATGAAAAGTAACACTCTTCATATCTATCTTAATGTAGTTAATGCTGTGAAAGTGTATGAGCAGGTTTGTTGGCCGAGGTACAGTGCTGACATTTGCCAGGGTAACAGGAAGTTATTTAGCGCTGCCAGAAGCACAGGTCAGAGTGCAAAGCCTACACAGTGACACACACATAAGTAGTAAGCAATCACATCGCCACCGACCATAGACACACACACACACAGTTAGAGAAGCAGACAAAACCAAACATGTGCGTATGTGTGTGTGTCTCTCTCTATGTTTTGTGTACTGTCTGGGCTCATATGGGTCATTTGGGTTCAGCAGACCGGAGGAAACACACACACAGGTTGGTCTCTAATGCCATTACAACCCACCGACATCAGGAAGCTGACTGATAAATACAAAACTGACACGTTTGGATTTTTGCAAGAATACCTGAATGTGGTCAACACACTTTTCATGCAGACAAAGAGGCGACTTGACCTGTTACGTAGAATGAAATTACGTTTTCTCCCCTGCAGAGCTTTGAGGTTGCACTGTTGCTACCTGCACCAGCTGCCCACACAGACTTTTAATGCTCCAATAAAGTTTGACATGGCACGGGAGATGGAAAGAATACAAGCCTACAGAGGAAATAGTTCAGAAACACAAGGGCCACTCTGTCCAGTCAGTGTGAGAGGGAGCGAGAGAGAGAGGGGAAGAGAGCAAGAGCCAGGGGGACAGATGACAAGAACAAGAATGAAAGGGTGACAGGAGAAGTCTTTCTTCTTAGCTGCGAACAGATAAATCTTACGACTCAACTGGCAGAGAGAGACAGGGAGAGGAGAGACGGAGAGGGAGAGGGCTGTAAGTCAGTCAGTATTGGCAGCAAGTTAGGCTGGGAATCAGTCAGTCAGTGAGGCAGTTAATTACAGAGACAGAGACCAGAGACCAGAGACCAGAGACCAGAGAGAGAGAGAGAGAGAGAGAGAGTCTGAGAACAAGAACAGCCTGAGCAAATTTTTACTTATTTTTAATTTCCCTTGCCAGCCAGCCTCCCAGTAAGCTGACCGGACTTTGTTAGCCTTGGATTGAGTTTCCTGTGTGTGTGTGTGTGTGTGTGTGTGTGTGTGTGTGTGTGCGCGTGTGTGTGTATGACTGGGGCCAGTAACCATGTAACATATCGCTCATATAGAGGGAGATATAGTGGGAATGAGTGAAAGTATGGACCACAAGAATGAAAGGCAGAAAGAGGAAAAAGGTCCAACCACAAACCCTAAATTCTAAACCTAGGGTTGAGACTATGGGACGTGTAGTGTGTGTATATGGAGAGCCTCTCACACATCCCTGAGAGCCTAATTGAAACCAGACAAGTTCACTTCTGCAGAGAAGAGGGGGGTGCTGGGAAGTAAGCGCAGACACAGACAATGGCACAGGTGGTCCAATCACTAAAACTTACAACAGAGAGCAAATCTAAAGCGTTGTTCCTCTATTTTAGAGTCTAATCTATTTTTACCCGGATCTCTGGGGTCCAAACATTTCCCCACCCAAGAATAGCAACAAGTACCCTGGAAAAAAAAGGTTTGCGTTCCATGCAAATGTGTGTTTGTGTGCACAGCCATGTGTGTTTGTGTGGGCATGTGTGTGTGTGCCTGTTCCCACTCAGCTGACATTATGCAGGCATCATTGTGGTCTCTCGTTCTTTCTTGGCTGCATCTACTTGTGCACTCCCCTGGAGACTGCTAACTAAAGAACTCATCATAAAACTTTAAAACACAGGAGCGTGCATGAAATGTTTGCCAGGGTCATAAAATACATGATAGAAATGTTGGGAAATGATTTCTAATCTAATCTAATCTAATCTTTTCCATTCTATGTGCTTCTTTAAAACTGCATTGAGGTAAAAAACTGTCATGAGATGTTTAGCAGAACTCTCTCACACACACACACACACACACACACACACACACACACACACACACACACACCAGCTATGTTGATTGGCTTGGACTGGTGCCAGACACATCTGTACCTTAAACACACTCCGACACACACACACGCACAGGCACAGACAACAGCCACAACATGCACACACACCTCAGACTCCATGTACTCACTCCTCTTGCTACAAAGTGTTCCACTTAAACTTAACTGCTTCAAGCTGAAACAGCAGTAGCTTCATTAAAAGGGTTCTCCTGCTTTGTAATCAGCGTAAACGTGCAACTCAGGCTTTTTTCCGTTTTTCTTTTCTTCCGAGCAGGATTCCAGAGTGAAACCAAACGTCTCCACTCTGCGCTGCATGAGCCTGGAATTTTACTGAACTCACCCAGGGATATGTAGCTCCCTGAACACACATTCTTACAGTCAGCAACTCTAAGAACTGTACTGTACCGTGAATCTCTTTTTCGGCACTCCTGGCTTCCCTTGGGGTCTTTTCTATAGTTACCCTAACTTTGGAGCGTTCTGCATGAGAGCGAGTAGACAGACCTCATGAATCTCCTCAGCTAATCCCGGCTCGATTTCATTCTTGGACCTTGGTTTGCCTATGCAGGCTATTCAGTGAACATGAGCCATTGGTTGGGCATGGTAATGCCATGTTCCTTACAATGCAAAAAAAGCCTCCCATTGGGAATCTAACTGATCACTCTGGCATAGCAACAGCAGCGCTTCACCCTCTGACCAACACAAGACCACCAGTTGCAGTTGCATAACAAAAGAAGTAAAGGAAATACCTATTAAACTAAAGTGATTGCAAATTTGGAGTCATTTTCATCAAAAAGTAACATTACATCAATTGATTTAATAACATTTAGGCTTGAGTTTCATATAGTTGAAGAAGCTCATTGTGCCATTGGTTCTACATACAGTACAACACATACAGCACACAATACAAATGAGCCTATGTGTCCCTATACAGCATAAAAATCATTCTAAACTCATCTGTGCTCTAAACTGATCCCATTCAGTCTATTGTGTATGGCTCAATTCACCTCTCGTGAAAAAAAGTGCAACCTCAGCACAAACAGAGCTAAAAACAAAAGAATCTTATCTAATGCTAATGTTTACTTTTATATCAGGTACAATGCCATTTCACAGAGCCATCTCTTACACTTTTAATTCATTGTCATCATAAAGCAATTGTTGAGTTATTAGCAAAACCTGGATGTGCTCATTCTGTCCCTGTGCTTTTACTGTCAATGCATGGCTGTTACATCTAGGGAACAAAGGATCGGGGAGAGAAGAAGTCAAACTCCTTTTAAAACTACTAAAAAGATCAAAAAAAGAGGCAGAAATCATCCTGTTGTCCATTTTTTTCAACAAGGTAAAGCAACTAAAGTTAGTATTTAACATCAAACTTCAATATAATGTCTTGTGATCTTTTCCTCACCTCCAGGAAATTGGATTTCATCTGCAACAACCCAACTGATGCCAAATCATTCTTGCCAAAACACTCATATTACAAATTGATTATTGTCTCAGGAAACAGTGGGAAGTGTTTGGGATTTGCGGCTGCTTTCAACAGTCTTATCTTTTACAAAAAAAAAAGATAGATTTGATATACCACAGCCCTAACATGAAGATTTTAAATCCTACCTGTGCAGGGAGAGAATCTGGCTCAGGCTCGTCCAGTAGGACCTGCAGATCTCCGGTTGGTCCTGCGTCCCCGGCTCCTAATCCTGTCATGAGCGCTGCGTCCAAGCCAAGAAAAGTCTGTCTGCCTGCCTGCCTGTAACTCAGTGCAGGCAAGAGTTGAGAGACTTACAACTGGCTTCTCCTCCAGTCTCTCTCTCTCTCTCTCTCTCTCTCTCTCTCTCTCTCTCTCTCTCTCTCTCTCTCTCTCTCCCCCCCCTGTCTCTTGGTCTGCCCACAAGTCTGTCTGCAGATTACCGCCTGTACTAAGTGATTGACTGCTGCTTTATACAATCTCTCTCTATCTCCCCGTCTCTAACACACTCAAACTCTCTCTCTCTCTCTTACTCTCTCTCTCTCCCTTCACATGCTCAGATGGATTACACTCTGAGTGTGAAGTGAGACACAGGAAAAGAGAGAGAGTGTGTGTGTAAGTAAAACTGGTCTCAGAGGAGCCACAGGGCTGTGTCTGGTTTAGCATTACACCCACATGCTCCCAAACACACACACACACACACACACACACACACACACACACACACACACACACACACACCAGTGCAGGGAGGCTGTAACCCTGCATCGGTCCTCTCTGTTAAACCAATGGACTTCCTCCAGGATACACTAATAACTCGGCCAGCAGTATGAGAGAGCTGAAGAAGAAAAAGAGGGTGAAAGAGAGCTTGCCATGTCATAGTCTCTATTCAGTAACACACAACTGTTACTGGGCATCTGGTCGCCGTAGAGTCACTGACGTGTATGTGGGTGTGTGTGTGTGTTTCCTGTAGTGTGTGCTTGCAAAACGGGGAGAACCTTGATCAATCTTGGTGTATGTCTTTGAAAAATCGCCTCGGTCCTCTTCCAACATCTGCTTTAGATCGCTGGTATAGCCGAGGAGCTCTCCTTTATCAGGCAGGGATGTTAGCAGGTTGCGGGGAATATTTGCGGTTTCACTGGGTTTTTGTGTATAGATCCTGGTGGGGACTTTACACTCCACCACTTACTGTTAACACGAAGCAGTTACCCTATCTGACAAAAACCAGCAGAGCCAACAAGCAAAGGGGCATTCTGAGTAGTTTTATGGTGGCAGACGAGAGTAATCCCTGCTCCTCCTCCTCCACTGTCCTATTTGCTTCTCTTCTCTCCTGCTCTTCTC
This sequence comes from Genypterus blacodes, assembly GCF_046128005.1. NCBI lineage: Eukaryota > Metazoa > Chordata > Actinopteri > Ophidiiformes > Ophidiidae > Genypterus > Genypterus blacodes. The sequence continues at coordinate 4,948,590 of NW_027466821.1, forward strand.
TGACTGCTGAGACAAACAGCTCCATATTTGGACCACCACTCTGCGCTGTTCTTAGATGGATTGTTTACCACCAACCACTTCAAACTGCTTCAGGGCACTTATACCAGAGCAACTGTTTTAAGTGGGAGAGGCAGGACTGGAGACCTGGGGCTTATCCACGACAGCTACAAAACAATGCAGTCTGCTGGACATACAGGGTAGCAGACAGCAAAAGCCTAGTATGGATGATGTTGATTGATGATGATGATGATGATGATGATGTGTGTGTCTGTGTGTGTGTGTGTGTGTGTGTGTGTGTGTGTGTGTGTGTGTGTGTGTGTGTGTGTGTGTGCGCGTGCAGTAGATAACATGGTCTGTTTATGTGCCTGGCCAGCTGTGTGCCAGCGGTTGATGTCTTGTTAGGATCCGGTCAGTGTTTGTGCATCCATGTAAGACACATTTACAGCCTCCACATATGATATCAAAGTCCTGAGAAATATTTTATGAAAAATAAATGTGCATGAGAACGCCATAAAACCTACTTCCTGTTCCAATAACAGTGTAAACAAATCTGTATCAGGGGTGTTAAACTGAGTGCATGGGGTGTAACCTATAATGTTTAATTGAACAGTGGATCTGCTTAATTTATGTTGATGTCATGCTAGACGAAAGCCCTTGTTACAACTTACAGTCCAGAGGCTGTAAAATATTAGAATCCTCCATACATAAAACACTCTGCATTATGATAAGTTTTCATTTACTGTGTGTTGCTAGGAAGCTGAATTGGAACTTTTGAAGTGAAGCCTCTTTCCTCTCTGCGTCTCTGTCTGTCTCTCTGTCTCTGTCTATTTTTTTCAGTTAGCGTCCTATGGTTCCTCACCTGGCCACAATCCACAACAGATTGTAAACGAGTTGGAACAACACACATACACACACACAGAGCTATACGGATGCAACAATTTAGACAAACCCTATGACCCCATCGCTCCATCTGCTATGGCTGCAGACTAAATATTGATATCAAAATTCTGTACATGAATCCCATTAGTTTCAGTCAGGATAGGAGCAGCAATATACTCCATGCCCAAAGTTCAAGGTATGAATCACTGTTTACATCAGAAAAAAGTCAAATAAAGTTGCACTTACCCTTCCTTTCCTCAATTCTCCCTCTATTTTTTGACACTGCTTTATCTCTATCGAACTCACTTTTCCACAATCTGTCTCTTTTTCTCTGTTTTCCATTCCTCTACATTATTTATTTTTCTGTTTTGCTTGGTTTATTTCTTTCTAGTTCAAAGCCCGGCTATGCCTCTCCGGGCCAGAACGGCTAAACAGTGAAATATCTTCAGGAAAGAAAGTTCATCGTCTAACTGTATAACAATATATCTCAGGAGAAGATGAATTATGATGAATCGACTAATCCTTTTTTGATAGTTATATGAATGATATCACATTTGTGTGGAATATAGTATATGTCTGGTATGTGTGCGGGAAAAAACAAAAGAAACAAAGAAAGCAGTCAAACCAAGTTTCTTATCTTATCGTCTGCTGCCGACATAATGTGTCAGCCCGGATGCAATATTAGATTAAAGAAACTTTTCAAAACATTGTTTTACCTGCCATCTTTCCGTTATGCAATGCACTGTGGTGTGCTTTTATTTTTACTTTGGCAGATGGCTTGAGAGAAATATCAGCAGCTTGTAAAACAAGATAAGACACTTTTACAGTAGTTTAATAGCAAAAAGGAAGGAAAAATGTAGATCATTTATGTTGCAGAAGTCAGATTATGACAGTGGCTGAGTTTTGTTGGGCTGAAGGCTTGGAATATTCAGTGAAATACTTGCTGAAAATAATGAATGTAGACTACTGAAGGCAGCAGGGCATCAAAATACTAAATATGTTTGGAAGGCATTAGTTTGGTGCTTTCATTACAGCAAAGTTGCAGGTATAGGTTCTGTCACCGACTGCAGGTGTTTCTATTCTGTCTGATTAGACTCTTGGCTGGTTGAAGGTGGGATAGGTTATGAGGTCTAATCAGCCAAACTAAGGTGCAGATCCTTTACTAGTTTAGACTGGGCTCAAATATAGATTGTGAGATTTTTGTCAAAATGTTCAGTTATATTTTACAACGAATATTTTTATTTTTACAACAGCTTCAAAGTACCAGAAAGATATGCTGGGAGGGTCACTAGCCATTTTCTCCTCTATAGTTAATGACCATGTTCAGAGTTGAAGAAAGCACTGCTTATCTCTTATCCCTAAATAATAATTAAAAAAAACCTAAAAGAAAACCAGAGGGAGTCAGTTTGACTTATCTGTCTACCTAATAAAGTGAATTTTCTCAAACTCTCAAGGACTTAAAGTGATAAAACAATATGCTCAACAAGAATGAAAACGCATTATTAGTCCAAACTCGAGGGAGTATAGGGGGCAAAGGCTGAATACTCCCCAGGGAACTTCTGGATACTGAGCCTGAGCAATCACTGGATGACCCGAGGAATGATGAAATAAAAGTCAAATTAGCACAGAGGCTACATAGCTCTCCCCATGGGGAGTGCATAGTGAGGTCACCAGGGCAAGATCTCCACCTCCGGAAATTTCCCCCCTGACAAACTAATATCAGTCTATGGAAGTACAGTGGCTGGAGGAAAATCCCAGAAAACAGGAATACATTCATGAAGACTAATAAGCATTGGAAATCAGTCTACTTCTACAACCTTTTGTTGAACTGCCAACGCTGGGGGAGTTTGCTTCAAACAGGGCTCTCAATAAATAAGCCTACTGATTCAAGCATCAAGTTTTTACTTTCAGGAGTCCCAAAACTAACTAGTGTAACATAAATCATGCAATCATTCAGCAAGTTGCATCATCTACTGTCATTGCATGCACTCCAAAGAAAGATTTCACACAAACTGTCATTGAGATATTGCAAAGATGCAATTTTAGGATAAAGATTCCTATTATCCATGATAAAAATGTATGTTTACATGTGCAAAATCTGTGCTTGCTGCCTGCCAACACACGTTAATATTTCACAAAGAGAAGCACTGGGGCCATGATGAATCCAGTGGAATAGTGTACTTAAAATAGTTGTGTTTGTCTTTGCGACATCTAGGCCAAAGAATTTCTTAATTGCTGAAAGATGCTGCATTCAGGGTCAGAGTCCTTTCAGTTCAGTGTGATTGTAGGACATTTTAATTATGTAGAGGTGTTATATTTTGTTGTTTTCTTATCAAAAGCCTGTGATTGCGGACAGGATGTGTCATAATTGTACTCTGCAAACTGCACTGTATTGAAACGCACAACGCTGAGTCTGATACAAAGATGAAGGTTTTACACAAGATAGTAAACAGAATGATTTGCTTGCCAGTGTGCATGACACAGATCACATTCCAGCTCGACATACTCTGTAATCTAGTGCAATTCTACAGAGAGCTGCCAAAGTGTGTCAGTAATTACTCAACAATTATGCAAAATCATCTCTTTTGTGTGTGTGTGTGGTTGTCTTTTCTCTTGTGTGCTGCATTTCTCGACACTCTAGTGCTCGGCAAAGTGTTCCACATGAACCACTGTGTTATTCCAACCCACAGTAAATCACCCAATGAAATCTTTTTTACCACATGGTAAGTTCCAGTTGCAGTTGACTCACATGCACAGTGTGTAAATAATGTATCCCCAGCAATAAAATAGCTGCTCTTTGGTGCCATTAAAGTACAAGCTTTTCACTTAAAAGCTGCAAAGAATCCAAGAAATCCAACATATCGTTACTACAATACAGTAGAGGCTGATCAATAATAGTTCATGTTAGTTTAATGGATGTGATTCTTGTGAATGAACAGTCTGCAACACGTGTTTTTGATACATTTGCATTTCACTGTTTGAATCCAATAAAAACAAAGTTACTTCCTGTTCTGTGCTGTTGCTACTTTGTGTTTCCATCACTTTGATTTCTCTTTCAAGATAGAAATAGATTCACTCTGCATTTAATTACACTCTTAGAGTTGAGACGACCGCCCAGACAGTTTCATAATCGCATGGGTCTGTGGAGCACCATGACATAAATATTATTGGAGAATCTGCCACGGTATATTGATGAGCTTCATGAGCAGAAGGTTGATTCAGCTTGTACATTTGAAACTGTAATATTCCCTACCCTGTTCAATGCAGTACCCTTGTGTCTGCAAAGTTCTCACTTATCACACATTAAAGAGTCCGTATAAGAAAGCTGATTATACAATACCTGCACCCGAAGAAATGCTGATGATAAATAGATAGTCAAGTAAGTGGAATATCTACAAAAACCACTCAGTCCAAAGATCTGATTCAAAGAGATGTGCCATTTCCAATTAATCCTGCTCACAAAACAAATCCATATGAGTCAAAGTAATATCTTGTTTCTCACTTTTTGTTCTCCTGGAGGTATTTGTTCTGACTAGGTTTTGGCAGGGGATGATGTGTTTCTTTAGTTATCTAAGCTCGCTATAGGGGACAACAAGAGTAGAAACTGGCTCAAGTTAGATCCAAAATACTTTCCAATACCTCAAGCTTTTTTCATCCCTCAACACACACTGAGTTGATTTATTTACTCCGAACTAGGCTCATGTATAGTATGGTCTGTGTCATGTACCTGCTGGAAGTAATGTGTTGCTGAGGTATTCATTACATCCAGGGAATTAAGCACAACTCAGCTATTAAGAACTATGGCCCTGAGCTGCAGGATACAGAGTAGCAAGTACATACAGGTGTGTTTTCTGGCTTCAACGTTGTTACGTTGCTACGTTTTAAGTTAAATTGTTTCAATCACTGAACAGACCCAAAACCCCACTAAAAGCCCATAATGAAACCTTGTAGGTACTACACGTGTTGCATGAACTTTGTTAAACTCTTTCCACCCCTTTTTCTGACGTTATTGGCCTGGCCAAAACAGGGACCATCCAGAAAATGTAAATTTCCACTTGACCCCTCCAAAGTTCAGACGTATGTTTACTGAAATATTAGTCATGTCATGTGAAGACAGAGCAGAGGAAACTCTGTGATCCATTAAGACAGACACAAACCTGAAACATTTGCCTGTGTGGTGGAACAGATGGAAAGTGATGTCACCTTCCATCTCTTTTAAGTGGTAAGTGAATAATACACAAATGCAACACAGGCAACGCTATATTCTGAATGCTACACATCAGAGAACCGATACAGGTTTCTGAACTGCATTGTTTCATAAAATCAAACGATAAAGCTGATGCCTGAAGCACTAAAGTCTAGTCTGTTCAAAAGCACCCAAACACGCTCAACAGTGTTCACAGGTGAGAGGCAGATTTGGGATTTGGGGATTTGGGATATGACCCTATTTTTCCTGTACAGTTGTTTTTTTGCCAGTTTGGATGGTCGTGCATTTTAAAGGAAAATCTGGAAACTTCCAAGTGATTCCAATAAAAATGTTGTGGGTGTGTTGGTGAGGAAGTGTGACAATCCACATTTGATGTTTAAATGGAGTCAATTCCAGACACTAAGAATCCCAGTTACACACCAATTGATATAGTATGTTACACTAACAGTAAAAAGCTTACTTAATGCACCTTTAATATATGTTAGGTAGAAAAACCAGATAATTCATTTTATGAAACTTAATAATTCATTCTTCTGTTGACAGCCAAGGATAATTGACTTCCAATGGCTCCTCTTGTTACCAAGGAGATTCTTGTGTGCACACCAACACTGTCCAAACTATTTTCTCTAATGCCTTATTGTCTCGCACACAACACAGCTGTGCTCCTATCTGACCAAATTGTGGCACAGGCAGATTTGAGGTGGAAAAAAAACTGATCTGAAACCCCCTGCCGTGGGTGGACAGACGGGGGAGGACGAGGGATTAAAATGAGACATGTTGTAATTAAGGAGGAGTGGAGAGACTTACAGTCATGCAAATTCATAGAGAGAACTGGTCTCAGGGTAAGGAGGGGAAGAGTTTCTTCACACCACAATCCACTTAAACAATATGCTTTCTAAAAGCCCTTTGAGGTGAAACCCCCAGGGGTGGCACTATCTACCCTCATCAGTATGTTCTACTCCCTATAGACAGCTGTCTGCGTTATATTTTAAAATTTCCTTTTCCAGACATGATCTGTCCTTAAAGCCATGCTGCAAGTTTTGATGCATGTCTGTGCAAAGAAAACTGTAGCCGTTAAAACTTCTGCAGAACAGACGTTCAAGTGAAGTTGAAGAGCACATAAAATCAGAACGACCAGGTGTTATTCAAAACAACTATATGACACACACACACCCGTACATGAAAACAAAATGGCAAGACACACACACATAAAGGGTTTTGGTGGGTAAGCATGCACTGGCCTGCTAATGACAGACCTCAGATGTCTTTTTCTCTCTCTCGTTCTCTGTGGGTAATATTCCATGGTATGTCATTGCCCTGGGGAATGAAACTGTTGCGGATGTTTTCTCCGATGTTGTGCCGTTCATTTACCAGAAATTTCCAAAGATTAGTGAGCAATAGAATGAGTGTAGGACGCCACAATTCACATCTACATGCAGGCTTTCTTACAGAAAGAAGAAACTTCAAACAAACATACCAAACATTGTCACACTATGAGATATTTTGTTGTTCTGTTCTTAACTTCTTTAGTATTCTCTTCCAGACTTTACGGTCTGAGAGCGATGAGGAAGTACAACCAGAATCACACAATTGATTCCATTCAGTCTTTTTTTACTTAATACTTTCTAAGTGCATTTTGATTTATAAGTGCTGAATAAATCTCCAAAATACACAGATGGTCTTCAGCAAAGGAGATTATTATCTTCTCATTACAGAATGATTGAGTCATTTCAAACCAAACGCGCTTGCTCGAGTGCCAGGTCTGCTATTCATAGCGACACTTGCTCAGTAACTAAAGAGCATGTTAAACGCAGATGTAAGATGCTATTCTAAATCTAGACTTAATAATTGGAATCACAAGTATCTAATTATGTGTGCTGATCTTAAATCATATAACAGTGTATTTCTGAATATATCTAATGTAACTATCCATGACAAGTGAGGCACTGAGATAAAAATATTATAATAATGGAAAAATCATTAAAAATGTCAGACAGAGGAGGAATTCTGCTTTGTTATCAACCCTGAGAGGAGGATTAAAAGCTCATTTTATACTTGACTAATTTCTTTTCTTCTCAAGATCAGATTCAAAACATCACCTGGAGGCAGAAAGGATTACCGTCTGTATTATTGTGTTGCTCAAGGACGCTCCTGCAAAACAGACATGATGAGTGTGCAAGACACGAGTTTGATTTACCTGCAGTTATCTGCACCAAGTCAAGGTTTCTACGGGAAGTTTGTTTTTGCTAAGCAGAATGTTTTGTTTAGTACGTTGTTGCCATATGATTTGCGTTGCTATATGATTAGGGCCTTTATTTGTCAGCTATGTCTTGGAGGGTTTCGAAACGGGGCGGAGAAACTCATGGAAGACCTCCCACAACCATTTTGCTTCTTCTCTTCACAGTCCAGCAGGAAAATTACTAATCCTACCATGGCAACAGTTTAGCTGATGAGGATCTACTATTATTTTAGTCTCGGGGTATTATTAGTGCCAATTAATATAATTGTTGGACAAATCACATCATTGGAGCCTTCATCCTTATAGGACAGCCACACAAACAACTGAAAGTAACTAAAAATTGTGTATTATTTCACTGAAAATGATTACTAAATTAAGAGCAACTCTATCTTTGACACTTCTTTAAAAGTCCCAGTGGCTCCTGATTTTTTTCTACAACTTTGTGATGCCTGATCGTCAGGTTTGCCTCATCTCTCCTCAATCAGATCTTTTATGAAAGAGTGTCGAGCTCGCTCTCTAAAAGCTGCAATCTAAGAGGACAAACAGTGCCATAAACCCGGAGCTGCAAACTGTGCCTCTCCGCGGGCAACTTAGCACTTTTTTCCACCACTCGTAACTCTTCCTCTCTTTTACACTGTCATCCTCCTCCTACTCACTGACATGCTGATGAGCTTTTCTGGTTTCTGGTTAGTTCCTCCTTGCGATTGCATTCCTGTCTTCAATCATCCTTCCTTCTCCTCTCTCTGCCTGCCACCCTGCTGCATCTGAAGCTCTCTGCTCACCTTACCTCTCTCTCTAAACCCCTCTCCTACTTCACCTTCATTTCTTCCCCTCTTCCTCCTCCTGTCCTCTCCTTTTGCACATTGTTTTCTTCTGTTCCTTGCCCTTGTTGCCTGTATCTATCTTCTCCGGTCATATTATCCTTTTTTGAGCGCTCCTCCCATTCCTCCTTATCCTCCCTGTGTTATTTCTTTCACTTCTGGGTCGTAGTTTATCTCCTTTAAGGAATGTTGAATGTGTGTGTGTGTGTGTGTGTGTCTGTGTGTGTGTGTGTGTGTGTGTGTGTGTATGTGTGTGTCAGTATCTGTCATTTTGTGTGTGTGTGTGGAGCCAGCCCACCTGTTTCAGTTTCTATACAGATGCCTACACAGAGCAGAACCAACCAAAGCCAACATCTGAAAAGATGCCGGTGGGCCTAACACTGAAGTTAGTGGAGTTTAAGTCAGCCTAAACCACAAAAAATGTGTTTGTGTGTTTTTGCTGCTAAATTCGGTAAATCCCTTTACTTTGAGTCCACTTTGTTTCCAACATTTCAATTTTTGTTGGATTTCTCAGATTTTCACACACACACACACACACACACACACACACACACACACACACACACACACACACACACACACACACACAAACACACACTTTTGTAAATACCCTTGACAGCTGTTGATACGAAAATCATTGAAATATAATAATTGTCTCTCTTTTATGTAGATTATAGAAAAACAGTATTCTCTTTGTACTATGTCCAAAATTGGATCAAAATCCTTGAGATTAATGGTGCACTGTACACTATACCGTGCATGATTGTATGTACCGTGCACAAGTGTGTGTGTGTATGTGTGTGTGTTTGCAATGGAAAAGCTAGGTGGTGTGTCTAAAGATGATTTACCATTCAGAGTAAATTCTCACTGGAACATCTGCTCTCCAGCTCTGACAAGCTGAGGTAATGACAAGGACTCATGTAGTGTGTGTGTGTGTGTGTGTGTGTGTGTGTGTGTGTGTGTGTGTGAACTGGCACCAGGTGCTTGTATGTTTTGTCTAATTCCCAGTCCATCGCCTACAAATTCCCCTTCACTTGTACAAACACACACATTTTGCTCTTTAAATATCAACAAACTTCCTCTGAGCATTTCCACCAAAATGTAAACCTCACTGCCACCCTAGGAATAATAGTCAATGTCGCTGGCTGCTCCCCCATTAAAGAGGACAATAGTGCAGACATAAACACTAAGAGCACAGGAAGGAACACCTAGATGGTGAATGGATCCAAATCCAGATTCCCTTTCTTTACCTTCCAAAGAAAATTTGCCCTATTTGAGCCCCACTTGGACGGGCTGCAAGGGTTTTAATCTCATTCACTGAAGAATGCAGGAGACGATCGATGCAGGCAAAGAGGAGAAAGAGCAAATTCAAACTGCTACCTTTCTTCTGGAGGATTTCACCTAACAAAGCCAACACAATGACACACATTTCCCACTCAGTATTTAGGAGCGTAATCGTATCGTTGGTGAGTTAATAACATGGTGGTTCTTCATCTGATGTGTCCAATACGTCCCTGTTTTCTGAGGTTGACCAAAGTTCTGCTTCTGTCTGATTCAGTGGAACTGTTGATCTCTGTGTTTGGCCCATTTGAGAGAAAAATCTAACAACACAAGCACAAGCGCAAGCACAAGCACAAGCACAAGCACAAGCACAAGCACAAGCACAAGCACAAGCACAAGCACAAGCACAAGCACACACAGAGGCATACTTTCATACATATGCACATTCCTCCATATTTGTCGTCCATCAAAAACACCAAAGGTGAACATCCAACAGGCCAAAGGTCACAGCAGAAGTTTCCATGCATTCAGGGCCTGCAGCAGTGTTGATGGAAAGATGTGAAAACAATGTCCAGCTGTAAAACCAAAATCTTCCCAGGACGTTTGGTCTTGTTTTAACTAGCACCGTCACTTTAACACTGCATCACACTGAAGCCGATGCCCCGTCCTTGTTCCTGTGCCAGGTAAAAAAAACATTGCAAATCATTGCAGCTGTTGCAGACACTCTCTTTCTCTATTATCCGATATTCTTTCTTACTTTTTTAAATGAGAGACTTGTTCCTCGGGATAGTTGGTTAGTTTAAAAGAGCAGCAGTATTTCAACAAACACAATGAAAGTGGAACTCCTACAATGTCTCCAGGCCACCACTGTGAAGCCACTGTGTAGTAGACTTTAATAAGGTTGGACTAAAATGTTTCCCCAATTTGAAAGCACCTCAATAAAAGAAATGTTCCTGTGAATGAAGAGTTGGACTCTCCAAAGCATCCATTTGTTTTTACAAGGGATCTGCTAAATAAAGAAAGCAGTCACACACACACACACACACACACACATACACACACACAATGGTCTCATGAGTAACCCACATCTTAACTTCTATAAGACAGCTGGGGACTCAAATGTTCAAGATATATTTAGATTTATTGTCCATTTCCTCCCCTGAGGAAGTCTGAAGATGGATTTCACAAAGACGATGATGACAGAAGTTTAAAGGTTAAAGAATTGTGACAGCCTGAGAAAACCTCGGCACAACGTGAATAAATAACTGATGTGCCCTTGAGCAAACCCGCAGCCTTTAACTCTGCCCTGCTCCAGTGAAAACAGGACTGTAGTGTTAAGAATGATTCCAATAGACACTCAGAGATGAAGAGAAGGTGAACTGATGAGAAACAGAAAAGTGGTGAGAGAGATTTAGAAGATTAGCCAATTTCAGATCATGCAGGTAAAGACAGAGAGAAGCACAGATGTGAGTGAAGTAAGGGTTAAGAGGTCACCAAAACAGTTCTAGGTCGACCCCCAAGCTGCATATCTGTCCCGTGACCTCAGCGTTACTGATCACACATGTTTACTTCCTGACTCGCTCTCTGATTGAACACAAGCTTGTGTCATTAACTATGAAGCTCATTGCATCAAGGCGCTTTACTTGTCGTCGGTTTGTACAACCAAGGTTCAATTTCAGAGCTTTGATGTTTTTGAAGTTAGTAGACACTGAATTGTTATATGTGAAAGTATGTTCCTGATTTAGAATGTCTCTGTGTGTAAACTCTGCTCTGTCTCTGGTAGTCACTCACATCTGGTTGCAGCAATTGAAGCATCAACAAAGACCGCAGAGTGCAAACCATCTTTTAAAAGTCGCCGAGCGGCTCATGTGTCTGACTCTTGATTACGTAATGAAGCCCGGTGTCCCTTCCTGTCCCGCTCTTGCTGCGCCCTGAGAAACAGTTTTCACTGCTTTGTTTCACTGCAGAGAGGTTTTAAGACCTCACTAAACAGGCCACTAAATGGTGTCGTCGAGAGGATTTGGGAATGTGTCTTAACTGTGTGTGTGCCGGGTCGACGTGGGGGGCAGGGGAAGTGAGAGCGAGAGAGAGAGTGCAAGAGAGGGGCGGGGGTACTGTCAGTCACTGATTCACAATGCACACAAAGATTCATAAAATAGCTCATATTTGTTGGTTGTTTTTCATAGTAAATGCATTTTTCTCCTTTATGTCCTGGTCAAGAATGTTTGGGAGCGAATTAGATTTTGTTTTTGCAGAATTTAGAGGCAGAATTGATTTTTTTGAAGATGAAATGCTTTCAGGGCTTCTCAGTGGACTCAAGGACTCATTCTCTCTCCGTTCTCCTCTGTAATTATGGTTTGTGAGCACAGGCCTCTCCCCAGGAACCAAATAGAAACGCTCCTTACTACACAGAAACTGTCTTGGCCTGTGTCTGACCACAACTAGGAATAAAACACAAAAATAAGTTGTGGATATAATATATCATGCAATAAAAAGGAACTGTGCGATCTTTGAGATGGCACCACCATCCATGGAAAATCTTTGTGGTTCGTGCAGCCAGTAAAATAGAAAATGAAACAAAGGAAAATAGCAGTTTGGGATATGAAATAACTGAAGATGGTTAAAATCCTTGTAGGAGTAGGAAGAGAATGGTCGGACAAATATGAGGACATGACGATGTATCTTTACTGTTAGACGTTTTATGTTAGATAAATAGCTATACAGTGCTGTCTGGTATCCTACACAAGTACAAGGGTATAAGACAGGGACAGTGGACAGAAAGACAAAGAGAAATATGGATACAGCCAGAGAGTTAGAGATGATTTAAAGTTGTTTCACCATCTTAACCAGGCAGGGAGGAGTTTGGCTGTCTGTGGATGACTGTGGCAGGATGAAAGAAGAGGAAACCAGGCAATCCCAGAGGAATCACTTCAAGATAAACACACACACACACACACACACACACACACACACACACACACACACACACACAGCGAAGATGTATAGGACGCTAATGGGACACTATTCTCTGGATCTGAAGAGCAAATCAAGCTAACTGCTTCCATCCGTTCATCAGACATACTGCAACTGTGTACAACATCAACACATACAGAATGGAGCTCTATCTTTCTTTCTTTCTTTCTTCCTTTCTTTCTTTCTTTCTTTCTTTCTTTCTTTCTTTCTTTCTTTCTTTCTTGTTGTGTCTGCTGTTTCAGCTGAACAGTGGTCTCTCTCTCTCTGCGTTACCCATCAAAGCAGTTTTACCCTGAAGGACAGGTCAGTTGCAGATGTCTGTAGGAGATTAATTCTCCTGTGATGAGACCAAACATGCATTCATGTTGCTTTAGTCCAGCATACGCTCATTGTTTTCTCTTATTTATGATATAATAATATGAAAAGGCAATGTGCATATACAGTATGTCATTCTATTCAAACATAACTTGTATGGTATTATTATTATTATTGCACTTGAGGGATTCAACAATGAGGGAAAGCATGCTTAGCCGTTTATTGCTAGCAATTCGTTCTGGTAGGTTGCCAATCTGAACCCCAGACTTGCTTGGAGAAGATGGGTATCATTTCCAAACAAACTTAATTAAACTGAGTGATGTTTGTGTAACTTTACTCTGTCTCTGTGAGAATCAGGTCAAACTGATTCATCAGTTGTGACAGGCTGATTCGCTTTAGGTATGGCTCAGTAAAACAACCTGACCTTGTGCGACCCCTCGTGTGACCCCTCTCTGGTATTCCAATTTATCCCAGAATCCTTCACGCAAAGTCAAGGATTTAGGACACAGGACTCTTTTTCTGCTTTGCTGGGAACAGGAATGTGGTACTGGTTTTATTCTATTCTAATTCATCAGGACATTTGCAGTGTGTCCTTTAATGGATTGTCTCTAGAAAAGTCAGGTACCTGGAATCCATTACAGGTCGTTTTTCCCACGAGGTTTCAGTCCTAAAATGACAAAATCAGAAATTTATCTGACTGAAATCTGGCTTCAGTTGGTGTCTTTGTTTCTCTCTTGTTGAAATCCACTTTCCATTACTTTTTAGGTTCAACTTCACTTCACTTATCACATAATCCACTGAATGGCTGGATGGAATATCAGCCCATCGTGTGCAGGATATCCTCACATACATGTGCATTCCCTAGAATTGGACGTGAACATGTGAGGAATAAAGTCCAGACAAAACAAAAAGAAAGACCATGTTACAGGTCAGATGAGAAGTATCCTGTCAAATGAAGCTGTACATCTTCCCTTCTCCCGAACATATCTCAAAGCACACAAACGATCGCCATATAAATCATGATATTCTGTTTCTTTACTTGCCATTGACTTTACATTTCCTAAAAGTATGAAAACGTTTCTTCATGCCAGATGTCTGCAGTGGCACAGCCCAAGAATCAAAGGCGTCAGATAATCCACGTCTGCCAAGGAATGTGCTCCTACACACATGCACATCCACAAACACATGCAGTAGAACACATCACGATTATACCAGGATCTATGGAATATGATATGATCTAAACAAACTCAAATTTAATACAATATGATGCAATACAACAGGTGTCACAGGCTCCAATGAGAATTTCTGACCCCTTTAATTCACCTTCTACCTGTGACAACGCAGCTCTATATTCTCTGCCATTAAAATTCATTTTATGCTCACATTCATAAGTTCCTGTGATTGTGAACCCTTTATCTGATCCATGTGCAGCCAAATTTATTTTCAAGAACATAAACAGGTGTTGTCCAGATTTGTGATTGTTATGTGATGCGGATGTCCTCCAAATATGCCAGAATTGAGGATAGACACAGCTGTTACCAGCTCACACATAGGGCTTTAGTTGGCAAGCTGTTGGTGATATGGTTACAGAAAACAAAAGCCAAAACAAAGCTAACCAATGTGATTTTTTCTGTCTGAAAGACGAAAGTTTGCGAGACTACTTGTGAGTCGGAGTATGCTGAGGCTCAAGGGTGAGCATATAAACTGGATTATAAGAGTTTTCCTATGGTCATCTGGTGTAATGGTCTATTAGTGACATGTGGTTTCCCAGCAGTGATGCTGTATAGGCCATCATGATTCTTTCTAGTCTTACACAGCAGGATTCATCTAAGCAAATTCATTTGTAATGCGACAAAATGTTTAGAATTCATGTCATGTCGTATGTCATCTCATCTTACCTGTAAATATATGTTACAAAATGAGCAAAAGAGAAAGTCTGTGAAAGTGCAGAAACACTTAACTGTGACCTTCAATAAAATCTGCTTTCAAGGTTTTATAAGACTTTAAACATCTGTTTATAAACTGTCTGCAGACATTTTGTCAAAAGACAAATCCTTTGATGATACAAACTGCATCAGCAGATTTCAGATTGAAAAATAATTCTCTCTGTGGTAATTAGTACACAATAGTCTTTCAAAACATGCAAAAACATGAAAGATTGAAACAGAAGGAGGATGGGGGTTATAAAATTATCCCAAATACCCAAGTAACATATGACGTGACTACAACATGCAGTAAACACAAAGATCTGGATACCACATAGAGGGAGAACTACAACTTTCTTTGTCTTAGTTATGCAGCGTGATAGCTTCATTTTATTGTATTTACAGAATTGACGAAAGAAAAGTCTCATTGGTCCTGAATGCAACAGTTCCCATTTCATCACATGTCACATTTATGTCACAATACAAAATGAAGATATGAAGATATGAAGCAGTTGAGCAGTTATCAAAGAGTTCAGAGTAAAACAACAAAGGGAATGCCAGTGAATGTACATGACAAACATGACCACTGAGTTTCCACCAAGTTTCCATGACTAAAATTATCCTGTCTGTAATGAGCCCTGTTAGCTGTTCCCCCAGCTGCTGATTCATCATGCATCATCACCATCTGTTGTAGATTGTCAAAATTCACACCAGTGACTGTGAACTGAAAAATTCCAAGACAGTTTGGGTTCAGTTGACGGGAGGGCGCAGTAAAACAAAGTGAATTTAAAGTATGTCCTCTATTCTCATACATTAATAACAACTGTGGTAACCACACTTCTCATTGTTTGCTAAGTGTATTCAGAAGATTTCATCCATATGACTGAGGTGTATGGTGATGAAATGGCTGCAAAGTACGTCTGATTCATTGACAAACAGTCACAAAGTATAAAATGTTAAATTAAGCTTGTTTTAGTCTGAACCTTATGTGAGATCTTCTATTACCTTTGGCAACTCTGTGTATTTCTCAGCCTCAAAAGCTCTAGCTCTAGCTCAAACTAGAATGTTTCGCCAAATAATTGCCAAAGAAGGCACACAGAGTTTCATGAGAGAGTAATAGATAGTGTCTGTTGCCAGGGTTCAAATGATAAGGTGTCCAGATTGCAAGAAAATATTCAAGGTTATATTACAAATGTGCCAAAACAGGCATCGTCCTCCTACTGCATGATCTGTTCAGATTTATCAAGGATTAGAAAAGTTAGGTCTGCCTAATTATCAGTTTTATAAAGTTCATAATTATTGTTTTTCATTCATACATCTCTAGTTCAATGAGGGAAAACATAGGGTTGTGCTTCTATTCTGCAAAAACTTTGTATCCAAAAGGTTTATGTGGTGAATGGAAAAATAAGTCAACTTCAGCTGATTTCCAAATTATAGTCTTCTCTCCCAAAGCAACCATTTGGTCGTAAATGTATGATCAGTTGGACAAATACTTACGCTCAGAGTGCATAGAGCTAAATCATAGGAAAGTCTTTCCTGTCATGGTGTCATTTGCAACGTATATGCATGCAAGAAAACATCTGGTAATTTGCAAGAACATCTCTCTCTAGTCTACGCAGTATGCATGACCTAAATGCTCATACCTTTACCGCAAGTTACACCATATGCGTATAACTTAAGGCAAGAAATAAGCAACGCTAGAAAATATATTTTGAATAAAAGGGTTGAGAGCATGGGAGCCTGTAAATTCAAGGTAAATTTAGGAACATTCCAAGGAGGGAAACACATCCTTAAACTTTCTCCCACAATTTATCATCCACACCGACTCAAGACTGGGGGGCAACAAATCCCTTCACATTCATGCCTGTATAATATATTGCACATATATACATTGCTGAGATAACACATCCTTGCAGCTGTTCAAGGGAGTGAGAAATTGGCATTACCATCTCCCTGCATGCTGGTATTACAAATGGTGAGAATGAAACTGAAAGGAGTATTACTTCATCCTCATCGCCATCATCAACATATTTATCTACCTTGGATTCAGGTCAGCTAAATCCAATTTCACTTTATTGCTTTTATTGCTCACAAATTCAGTGTATTCAGCCAGCTGGACTTTGATGCCTCACTGTGTGGCCAATACACAACACAGTGAGGTGACGATTTTCCGCCATCTACTGGACAAAGGATGCAAGTATGATATTGGTTGTTTAGGTTTTAGATTTAGTTGCCTCCCAAATGTGTTCAAATAAACTTAAAACGCATGGATATCTTGTATACTATTGAGTAGTATCTGGAAGAAGTAAAAACATCTGCTAAACTACATAATCTAAGCGAAAATAACAATTTTTTTCTGACAAACGAGGGCGCCAGTTGTTGTCACTATGGCAACCACCACGCGCAATTCAACTCAGCCGAGCCTGCTGTGATTTTGGTTATGCTAGCCAGCATTAACTACAACACCTAAACTACAAATAAGTTACTTTACAAACAGTTCGAAACGTCTGATTATGTTGTTATATGAGACAATTACATGAAGACTTAAAGGACGTGTGAAGAGTATGGAGGACGTTGGAAAGTAAAGTACTTTTTGTTTGTTTAGAGGGTTAGCGTTAGCTAGTTTTGCCGAATCATTACGACTGTGTTTCAATTTTGCCAATTTTGCAACAAACAGGGGGCATTTTATCAACTTACTTTAATATAAGACAGCAAACACCGCTAATACTAGCTAATAATTCAATAAACTTTACGATAGCTATCCACAATGTCCTCAATATTTTGATATGGTATGTGTTACAATTACAGGAGCAGGAAGAATATGACTGATACGATTTGAAATCCTTTTTGTTCAGTTTATTACTACAAAACCAAAATACAACTTCTTCATTTTGGCTCTTGAATGTGTCACCACCCTTCTCACGGTGAAAATTTTTACTTGTCTTAGCAGTAAACACACTGTTGAAACTATTAATGTTGATTTAAGTTAAACGATTAGTGTTGCCAGTAATCCATACTAATGCTGATATCATTCTACTACATGGAATGCAGCCACTTTCTATGCTGTTTGTTACTTTCCTATTTGACAATGTGTGAAACCATCCGACATGGAAACTCGTAAAATGCAAACAGTTACAATTGTTACAAATACTTAATTGTGTTTGTACATCTCTGATTATGGTGATGCATTCAGGTTACTCTAGTCATCAAATATAAACATTACTTATATGACTATATCTGTAATTGATACATTATATTGCAGTGAATACTTTGTGTGTTATCAAACTGTGCATTTTGTTTCTCTAAATTTGCGTGTGTCACGCAGCAGTATGAGACAGTCTGAGGAGCAGCAGGGCAGTGGCCCCCCCAGCCAAGGAGACGCAAAGGTGGAGGAGCAACAGGAGATGGAGGAGGATATACCTCTAGTTGCCATGGCACCTGATGCTTCACTCCCAGAAGAGCAGCCCCCTGTCAGCATAGATGTCTCTGCTAATCCAGTTTTCCAGTGCCTGGATGAGGTAAGATTAATAGGTTTCAAGTGTTTGGTTGCCAAACAAAATAGTAATATTTGTAAGAGAGAAGGCTTTGGATTAGTGTTTCAGATGTTTCATCAAACCAGACACAATCCTTAGAAACAAAGATAGAAAAGTAGCACGGACAAAACACTCATCAGGAAAGGTAATTCTGGAGAAATTCTTGAGTAATCTGAAAAATGTGCCACTTGAAAACGACATCCTCAACATTGGCAGCGGCAGTGCCATTATTCAGTCTATTAAACATTGTGGATCCACTCAGATGATTATAATGACAATTCAGGGAGCCAGCAGTCCTGTGTAAAGTGAACAATGACAACTGTATATACCAGCTGTTTTATTTATTATTTTCCAAACAAATTGATAATAAACTACAGTTTTCAACCAACAGTTGAATATCTGAAGTGCTGCTGATTCAGTAGGTCAATATAAATGCCTGACAAACTTCACAAACAATTCATCTGACAACTTGCGGTTTTTGAGTGCAAGTGAACACTGGGGATTTGAATTCATAATTAAGGGTGAACATATGCTTATATTTTTTATCAGTTTCATATGGTAAACAGGCATCAAGGCCATAGGTTTATATTGTGGTATTTCAGTCTGGGCTATATATTCTGCTTATATAAAGACATTGTTTTCATTCTTCACCTCAAACGTTGTTCCTGCTGCTTTTTGCATCTCATTAACCCACAGATCAGACTGCAAGTGGAGGTAGTATCTGTGGATAATGATAGTACACATATGCTCCACATGGTCAGGTGCTTATGATAAACAAAGATGTGTTAAAGAGTGGGTGTTGTCAAAGAACAGCAGGTAGGAATATTATGGCATTTGCAGTAAATGAGTCAAACACAGCAATGCACACAACCATATTGTTGGAATTATTCTTTTATTGATATAAAACGATTTCTTCTGCATGACAAATGATGCTGAATGATAGAAAAGCTCAACATTGCACTGACACAAGCAAAGCTCTAAATGTACATATGTAATGAATAGACTCAATAATGCACAATCTTTATCATCTCTCAAATACATCAAATATCAACAATCAATAAACATGTACGAGTCCATGTATTAGTTATATAAAAGCTATCATACCTCACAAAATAAAATAAATACTGTACATTTCCGTAAAGATAAAACATTGCCTTCCCATCTTTCCCATTCACAGCGTGTATAGAATGGATTAAATGATGCTATACAATTTTCTAACATTAGGCAGCAGTATTGTACAAGTGGTGAGTCAGGGATCCTGTTTTTGTACGTGAGAAAAATGGAGTGCAATGTCAAGAGTGGAACAGTGGTTCTGTGTGCCTGAAGGTAACGCTGGAAAAATATCAAGAAGTGTTTTCACTCTTTACATTAACACAGGACGTTTCACACTGTAGAATCAAACCATGATGAAACATTAACAAGATATTCCAGTGTGATTAAATAAACAAACGTTTCCCTGTGCACTACTGTCCAACGTGTGCAGTGTATAACTGCCTTGGGGACTCTTTCATTAAAACATTTTGACTGATCCCAGCATGAAGTTTCTCAAAATGGATTTCAGACCCTCTTTAAACAGTATCAGCAGCTCTCATATACCTCACTTGAGTGGCTGCTGTTAATTATGAAACCTTTTAGAGCGGAGAAAATGATAGCTCATTAGATTTTAGTGCTACTGTGTGCTATGCAGTCTCTCGGCTGGGTTTATAGCAGAAGGCAGCGGGACAGAAAGTGGAGAAATGTCAGAGAAACGGTGAAAAATCTCTCATTGTAACCTTCCATGTAATATTATGGCCCTTGACAGAGTTTGGCCTTTACATTGCATGTGTGTATTTTTTATTCTTCTGTCATTATTCATAGTCCATTTTCCTTTATTGTCATCATTTTTGTCCAACATTTTGAAGGCCCGACTTATTTCAGTACTTATGACTCTTTCTCATATTATTTGTCTTTTATTACTGCGTTCAAACTGTCTTTTGGGTTTAGTGAGCAGTGAGTACATGTGTGTGTGAGTGTGTGCACATGCATGATTACGCAAAAGTGTACGTGTATCCCTCCATCTCTCTCATTGTTTGTCTGTTGTTTTTCCATCTATCTGCCCGTCGATGTTGACTCATATATTTGACCAGCCCTCTTAAGGAGAGTAGTTCTTGGGCCTTATCATCATTTTGACCGTTTTGAACGCCTGCCTGTAGTTGGTTGGGTAGAACTCTGTTGTCATGTTGTGCCATGTACCCCAGAAGATCCCGTTCCTGACTCCCTTGTACCTCTTGTGGTAGTACTTCCCATTGAGGTTGGCAGACATGCAGGCATCGAACCACCAGCCGGAGCTGTAGTAAGCACCGCAGTTTCCAGATGGGTACATGTCGTTATCGCGGTCAGGTGTGGAGAAGAACTTCTGGTCATGGTTGAAGTGTTTGTTGAAGCTGATGGCATTCCCGGCAGTCCCGCTGCAAAGACATTCATCACACATAAAACATTAATACAGTTTGTCAGATGTAGTCGTCAAACTCCATCTGGGTTTGCAGCATCTAAGGCAGTTTCTCCCTCATAAATATATAGACAATATACAGTATATGTGCCAATACATAATCTGATGTTGTACCTGTATCCACTGACAGATAGCCGGTAGCGCAGGTATTCGTTGGCCACATAGAACTGGTCAAACTTTGCATACTCCCTCACACCCTCAAAGTCCTCCAGCTCAATACGCAGGACCATGTCTTTGCCCTTGGTCAGCAGATGGATATGGTCATTGCCCAGCCAGAACTCACCTCTGCAAGACAGGGGGTTGCAAAGAATAGACGAAGAGAGAGTAGAGAGAAATTCATCAGAGGATATAAAAAAAGGCTTGTATACTTGTTCACTTGATTAGAATCTGGATACGGTTACTGAGTGAGAGAGAAAGGAGGGAGAATAAATTGTTTTTTGAGTGGGATGTGATACTACTTCTGTAGTCTTGTTGTCTTGGTTATCAAGTGGGTTATTTTGCAGGGTGTTTTTCATAGGAAAACTACAAATAATTGAAATTAGAAACCCTCTACAGTAGAAGTGTGCTATAGTGTAGATGGAATTCATATTGTTTACCTTCTTGGTGGACATATTTGAATTCCACCTCTATCTACCTGCTTTTGGCATGGCAAGGAAGGCAGTTTATCCTTTCCTTTTAAATAAATAAATAATAGGAAATAAGACTCGAAGTTGCTTC
Source organism: Genypterus blacodes (assembly GCF_046128005.1). Lineage (NCBI taxonomy): Eukaryota > Metazoa > Chordata > Actinopteri > Ophidiiformes > Ophidiidae > Genypterus > Genypterus blacodes. The sequence continues at coordinate 4,969,968 of NW_027466821.1, forward strand.
CCTGACAGCTATGGGTAGCATATATGCAAACTTCTCTGCAGCAGCCTCGAATTTCCAGTGACAAGCAGCCCAAAGACATTTTTGAAACGTACCCAACAGTCTGAATTCATACCTGAGGTTCCCGAATCCTTTCTTATACTCTGCCCAGGTGCGGTTGAAGCTGACAGACCCGTCCAGTCGTTTTTGTATGACAGTCCATCCACCTCCAAAAGATTCCATGTCACAGAAGACCTCAAACGTGCCATTACGGGGATCGGGGGTCACGCGATACACACCATTCTTCCTCTCCTGGAGCACATTGTAGTCTGAACAGTCCCTGGGAGCTAAGATGTCTGGAGAGAGCAAGGGAGTGAAAAGAGGAGCAAAGATAGTTTAAAGAATATGCTGCTGAATGAGTTTTTTCAAATATCTTTTACACTGCTCTTTTTGTGCAGTTATTTTTTCTCTCCACCAACATTTTATAATCCAAATACCCCCTGGGGCGAGGAAGACAAGAAGGAAAAAGAGGAGAGAAGAATATTACATAAATTGGTCTCAACTCAAGCTTTTTCCACGGTGAAAGTTCCTGTTGAGATATTAATTCTAATACAGCACTGTGGGCTACAGCACTATCAAACCAAATAGCCAACAAATCAAATACAAAGTAATAATCCACTCAGAACCAAATTGAAGAAAATTAACAAAATACCCCATTTTAGATAAGGCGTTTACAGAACGGAAGATAGAAGGAAGTGAAAGATGGAGAGCATGAAGGAACTAAAAAGCTGAGTGAAAAGATATAGACTTGAGTTAGAGGAGGGACATGAAAGTCTGTAACCTTGACCCCCATCTCGCACCACAGGCCATCGTATGTAGCTGCGCTCCTTTTTGAGATCCTTTCCCCATCTCTTTTCATACCTGCCCACTTATTTCTCTCTCGCGAGTGTCCCCTGTGTCGCACTGCAGCCTGCTGTTTGGCAGTACTGCTGTGTATTGACCAGACCTAGTCCAGAGGCCCCTGTCACGTAGCATTTGGCAAATGTCAAAATGTGGGAAAGTGTAAAACTGGATTATATAGGCGTACCCCCTCCGTGCAAGTCTAGCACCTTCCGCCTAAATCGTCCTGACGTTGGGTGGACAGCATGTGGAGCTCCTCTTGCTTTGTTTGACACTCTCAAATTCTGGTACAGTTTAGTCAGATCTGATTAGGTGTTCAGTAGATAGAGCACGGGTAGGGCACCCATAGGAGGGTCAGACTTCTCCTTTTCCTAGTCCAGGCATTTGGAGAGGCGGCGTAGACCAAATGTGGGGTGGAGGGGTGCAATTTAAACATGGTACTACCTCGTACCATTACAGCGAGTTTAGCCTGTGAGTTCCCTCCCTTGTAATTAATTGAGGGAATTCAGTCATAGCAGTGAATGTGAATTGGCTGCTTTGATTGTTGCAATGTGCTCATTCAGTTTTTCTTTTAATAGAATGCTTAGCATAAAGGGCAAAATGCCTGCAGATGTGCCATTACACCATATGGGAAACATTCTAAAAGCTGAGGCTGCACTTGATATTTGTCTTTGTCACGTTAATGACCTCGTCTGCACATAACTTCTGTAAACTTTCAATGTCTCTGTCATGGCAACTCTTCAAAAGTGCTCTCTCCATTTGCATGCTTATCATCCCTTTTGCTGTTTGTCCCCATCTGTCTGACTGGGCAGCACTCTCTATCAGTGTCTCTAGACATACAAGAGCCATCTAAACTCACTTGCATGGGCGCTGTGCCTGACCTAAATAACTGTGATATCAGTTTCTTAGTGATGCTCGACTGACTGCCTGGCAGCGTGCCAGCCGATGGACCGACTGGTGAGGCGGCTATTCAGTCCAACTAATTAGTAATTACATCGCTTCTCTACATGTCCGGATGATTCGCCGTCTTAAAAGCTGATGAGGTCAACGACAGACTTGCTGCATGATTTGGTGGATATTGTCTTGGCTGACTGACTTCCTGAATAGCACCACGCCTGCTTTGACTGGCAGCACACAGATGATGATTGGCAGAAAAGGAAGACAACTCTATTTTATCAGGACGACTGCCAGTGCTCATCTCACACTAGCACACGGAATGGGAGGAAATGCATATCCAAACAACATGACATACCCACGATATGTTAACCATCAAAACAGCCTCCTAGTGTTACTTTTGATGGAAATAAAGTTTAATCAGAGAGCACACCCTTCCTTCAGGAAATAGTCCAATTGCAGAAGTTCCTGATAAAGCAGCACAGCAGATAAAGGTGCACATTCTCTTTGTTTGTAATTGAGTGAATCTAGCGAGCTGAACAATAACATGAATTGCACCTCATTCACCTCAAGGCCCTAATACGTTTTGTGGAAGTGAAGATAAGTGCTTGCCACAGGGAAGAGAATTAGTAAAGGGGATGAAATGAATGTTCGCAGCAGTGCAAGCTGGGTGGAACAAAAGCATCTCCACCAAAGTCTACTATTAGTCCTTCGTGCAGATTGAATTGTAAATGTACGTTCTGAAAGTGTCCATTCATTGTATGTGTGTATTCAGTTGGATAAAACGTTAGATTAAAAAAAGAACTTAATGGGTTTTAACTTGGGTCTCTACACCATCAAAGTTGTTGTTAATGTGTGGCTGCCAGTGATCTAACCAAGGCCAACAGCTGTGTTGTGTGTCTGCTGTGCTTTCTTGTTTGATAAATTGCGCCTGTGATTGTCTTCTTCTGTGTTCTGGCCCGCTTCTTTATGTGAATATGCCTCGATTTGAGATTGCATCGCACTGCCAGCTTCAAAACTTTCATTTAACATTTATTTAACTGTAGTTTGGCACCAGAAAAGTTTATTCAGCGATCAGTGGTAGAATTTGATGCAGAACTGCCACTCCAAGCACTTCTGACATTGTTACAGACAACTGGAAAATGCTCTTCAAAGGAATATCCAATGTAGGAATATATTCATTTAGCTTTAGTTAAGACAAGTTTATATGAACACAGGAATACAATGGGAAAGGTACGATGTGAACGTTTGTGAAGCGGTTGCTTGGACATATATTTCAATGAAACACTAAAATATCCAAAATTGTGCCAAATTTTCCATTTGTACCTCTTCTGGAATAATAAGCACCATTTAGGTTCACCATCAATTAGAAAATAGTTTATGCCAGCGTAGTGAGAGTGCAGAGGTGTTATTTGATTTTCATCTGTTTCCACTTTGACGGATCAGACTCTTATTTGTCTATTTCTATTGGACCCAGCTCACACACACCATCAGGCACAGCTTCCCTAACTTGCAGCAGAATGATATCCCAGTTTTACAGCTTAACATGATAGATTGATGTACAAAGACAAGTGTTACTGACCCTGTGTACCTGCCGTGACTAATGTTAGGAAAGCCGCCTACATTACATCTTGTGTTGTTGGCAAGGGATAATGAGAGTTAGTTGTTTTCTGCTGGAATGAGCACTCAAGAGCATGACCTCCTGAGGAAGAGGGATAGGCAGAGAGAGAGAGGCTGGGAGAGAGAGAGAGAGAGAGAGAGAAAGAGAGGCAGGGTACTGGAAAATGAAGGGAAAGAGATAGGGAGTGCAGGTGGAGAGGAGAAGAAGAAAGAAAGAGAGAGGAAGAGGGAGTGAAAAGTAGACAGATGCAGGTTTAATGGTAGAGTAAAGGAAAAAGCTGGGATCCCCGTCACACCACCGTCGCAGCTAATCTCCTTAGAAATAAACCTCAAGCTCACATCTGTTTTCTTCATCAAAGCAGCAATATTGTGTCACTTTCCCATTGTTTTTGCAATTTATAAGGATATTATTCCGTTTCAGCCGGAGAAGTGGGCAGCATTTGAAATGAAGCCACACTCACAAATAAGCGCTAGTGGAAAGCAGGATGTTTGTTATGCAGAGCTAGTTTGCATTCTCTGACTGATATGTTTTTGTATAGTCTCAGTCAGAAGATTCCACTCTCCATAACTCCAAAAGTCTCTGGAGTTCCTCTCGATAGAATTGGGCCCGACAGTTGAAACTGTTGGCTTAAAGCTTCTTTGTAACAAAAAAAAAAAGAGTTCACTCCCTCTGCAGTAGTATACACACCAAGGTTCTCTCTCTCTCTCTCTCTCTCTTTCTCTCTATTCTCTCGTCTCTCTCTCCTCTCCCTTTCTCCCTCTCTCCTTTTTGAGTTTCTCCAAATGGAGAGAGGTTGAATGTCAGGACACTTGATTAGTTATATAAGAGGACATTTGCAGTTGCAATTTGACCCCAGTTGTCACATTACTTCACTCATGTACAGTATGACCTCAACCTCAAGCGATTTTGCCTTTGTAAAGACTTTGTCGTAGCGAGACTGAGGCGCAGACATAACTACAACTATATTACCAGTACTGATCAATACTGATCTCATTCGGCTCGAATACTTGAGTCCCCTCTCTTTTTACAGGTGAACTTGATAAGATTTTAATCTACCCAAAATGCTGATTATATTGCTTATGGAAGGTCAATGTCACAGCAGACTGCTGTGTGTTGGCCACACTGTACTTCATCAGGTGAAGGTGACCACCCACAGTTGTTTGTAGTGATTACAACTTGCCACATCCACTTAGGCATGATTGGATGCACCGTGTGCCAGGAAATTCTCCTCACAACAACCCAAACAAACAGATGCCTTTCCTTTATGCAGGGCACCACTGTATCTGGGCAGGCTTTTAGGCAATCCAATAGCCGAGAAGAGGGGAGAGAGCTTTAACCCGTACAGATTAGAAAATGTATGGAAAATGCTACAAATGTAAGATAAATAAAAAGAGCCTTACACTGAGACGCGCTCTGCATTCCACACTGGGTGGTACAGGTGGAGCTGAGCTTGTCCACCACTCCAGTGATGTTCTCCACCTTGCTGTCCACTATGGCTTGCACGTTGTCTATGTTGAGCAGGTTCATCCCTTCCATACGACCCTGCATAGCCGAGATCTGGATCCTGGCATTCCGCAGGCTGGCTGACATCCTATTCAGCTTCACCTGGAAAGGGCCAGAACAGGGTGGGAAATTATGTTTGTGCACTGAATACAAAGCAGGTTGATTACTGAATACTCCATACTCCATCATTGTTTTGCCAGCCAATTTGAATTTTAGAATAGAAAAGTCTAGGTGATGCTTGGCTGCCTGCCAAAGTGGCTGTGAGAGTCGACAAGCCTACCAGAGAGAGCGAAAATTTACCACCGCTTGGCAGGTGTCTAATGCTGATTCCCCACCCTGTTTACAGTACCAGGAATTTTCCCCTGTGGATTGGTGCCAGGTAGGACTTTACAGGTCTTTGAGCATCTGTTCAGTTTACATTCCAGGGGGTACATTTCCCCGGGCATTTTCAGGTGACTTTGGGCTAGAATGTTCATAAAGCATTTCATAATACATTACAAACCTTTTTAGGCTGGGGTGTGATAAACTGCATCTTAGAGGAACTACAACATCATTTGAAGGGAAATACTGAAACTGGTGCAATGCCACGAGTGCTCTCTATGTACAGACTCACATTCTGTTTATATGGTAACTGTTCTGTTTTTCTATTTTTCCCATTTTGGCAGCAAGGAAATATTCCCTACAATGTAATGTGTTTGAGAGAATATTGGTCATTTATGAAATGACGAAATATAAAAATATCTAAAAATCACAAAATTCTAAGATATCTAAGTAAAAGGTAAGAATGGTGAGGTAAAATCCCATCCCAAACATCCAATTTACAGTTAAGATATAATGGGAAAGTAAATGCACTTCTTTTAAATGACACTGGGTTGTGGCTCTTACCTGCATCTCCTGCATAGAGCTCTGCTTTGGCATAATTTTCCCTTGTCCCACTCCAGCACCATCCACTGCAGCTCCAGGGACCGTTCCATCTCCTCTTTCCTCTCGGCTGAGCCCACCATTCAGCCCCTGTCCTGTCGAGTCTATATCCACCACTTCACCACTGTCCTTTTGGACTTGGACCTGAGTCTGTCCCTGGTCAGCTTGCTGATGTCCAAATGCTCCACTGCCCCGTCCTGCACGGCACTCCTGGCATCCGCTTTTCAGTTTGTTGACGACCTCCTTCAGGTTCTGCAGCTCCTTCATTGTCTTCTCCAGTAGCTTAAACTGCTTGGGCAGTTGGATGGTGAGGGGAGGCAGGGTAAGCTGGTAGGGGCATTCGTCCACCTCCTCTGTCCCGGCTCCAGAGCTCACACACTGGCCTGAAGGTCTCAGTTTCATAGGACAGGAGGCTGGGGTACCAGACTCAGATCCCAAAGTGTTGGGTCCTTGAGCATCCCATCTCTGGTGTTGGTTAGCTGTGAAGTCCACTGCCTGGCTGGTTTGAAGTACTAAGGTTGCTGTAAGCAGGAGACTGGCACAAAGGAAGAGCACAGTTGTTCTCATTTTTATGTATAAGAGAGAAGTGTGTCTAAACTCAAAGAGTGATCGCAACTACCTCTGATCTGAATTCAAAGTATGTGAATGCAAATAGTAGTAGGTGTGTGTGTGTGAGTCTGTGCCGACAGCTGCAGAATGTCTGTAAATATATGTGTGTATGTGAATATGTGTCCAGTAAGCTATTGGTTGAAGAGTGTGTGTATGAGCGCAGCCTGCAGGAGAGAGGGAGTGCAGGAGAACTGCCGCTGCCTCAGATAGCTGTGTCATTAATATAAGGACTGAGAGAGGGAGGGAGGAAGTGAGAGACAGAGTAAGAGATGGGCGAGAGAAGAGAGAGAGAGAGGGAGGGAGGGTGCTGAGTTTGAGAGAATGGGAGGGGCAACACTATTGCGTAATGCAAAACACCATATCAGCAGCGTTGTGAAAAAGTAGATATAGAGACAGGGATTGGAGTAGGCAGGGAGAGGGGGAGGAAAGGGGGTTGTTATGACTTATTTTGAGTCATGTCATTTCCCGGAAGAGAGGAATGACTCCATTCACACAGAAGTAATGAAGTAGTTCCTGTGAATGTCACAGGAACTACTTCATTACTTCTGTTATTTTGGGCTCCTTACAAAACTTAAAGGTTTTAATCCGCTGACCCAGCTCACATTCCAAAGTGTTACTGACAACAATGGATTAGCTCCACCAGTCTATTCAAGTCCAAATTAGTCACAGGTGAGCGCAGTTAGTGCGAAAGCGATGGTTAGGCAGCGGCAACATACGGGAAGGGATTTAGCTCAAATTGTTCAAATCCATCATTAAGCATAAGAATCATAGGGAACGTCCAAATTACACCCGCCCCCCTATACACACACACACACTTCTTTTTGTGTATGTTGTGCTTAAGTGGTGGTGTGGTTACTCTTGGTGGCTCATTTTGTGACACTCATACTCTCCTAGACACATTATTCATTAACTAAGCAATTTCTTAATGCATGTAATATTAATTATTAAGCCATATGAATGGTTTGTTTGCGCTGCAGAGTAAACAGTCCTTGCTTTGAATCCCAACCAATGTCAAAAAAGTTACAGTCTGGATGTCAGCCAACAGTCTTGGTATAAACTCAACTGGGGTCAGTACATTAACTTGGCACAGTTTATTTGTGTGTCCAAGACAAATCCTTTGTGTGTCTCAGCGTGCCAACAGTGTAGTGTGTTGAACACATTCATGTCAAGATTAATCTTCCGTGGAAGTAGTTGATGATGTACTTTCTCCGGCACATGTCACATGCCTCTTCATTGTGTCACATTGTAGGGAAGTGATACCGTTTCTGATAAATGATTCCAGAAGTGGCTCTTATCCCCGAAAAAGGAAGAAAAGTACTGCACAATACCTTAGAAAGTGATTGAGCCTGGCTGTAGGCTTAACCCAATTTCACACAGGACCTGGAAGTGGAAATACGAAAAACGGGGTTATTCTCCCTCGGCCACACAGTAGAATGCAGTGCTGTGCCTCATAGCCGTGGTCATTATTTCTTGTCCCTTAGGGTTCAGAGTATTATAGCCCACTTTCTGTTTGTAACACAGTCAACATACAGAACACAACCTGCAGCGCTACACAGTCACATCACTGGAAGCCTTTGGTTCTATTCCATGGTGCAATTAAAAATGTTTTCCTGCCGAGGTTGTGCGTGTGTGTGTTTAGATGTGTGCGCTGTGGGGTATTTGTAGTAGATAGGTAGGCAGACCGATTTGTTTTCCGTGTTGTGTAAATATGCGTTAACATCTTTGAGCGATTGTCTCTATCTCACATCAGATGATAAGTCCTGGCACCAGAATTAGAGAGATTTCTGAAAGTGCTTCAAGCTGCTTGTCTCCAGGATACAGCCAGCATGTTTGTCACATTGCGGGTTTGTGTTCCTGACAATAGAACACAAGCTTGTGTGGATGTGTCATCTACTTAAGTTACTTAGCCTCAAGTTAAACTTCTGTTGGTGGAATAAAAGCATTTCTGCTGATCTTGTCAGTCAGGACCAGATGACTGAGTTAACATCAAGATGTAACTGGGAGAGACATTTGAAAATCTTTGAACACAATCCTGAAATACTTATTATATATAAAATACATGCAGAATATATATACAGTATATATATATTTATATTCCGCTGATAGGATGTGACCTTGGTTGAGCTCGTACTGAGGCACAAAAACAAAAAATCTGAATAGATTATATTAATCAGAGCCCTAATCATTCACGACATCAATTTCTCCGTCCTTTCAGTCCTTGAAACGTGACTGTGTACCCACGAGCGCCTTTGACAACAGCCAGAAAAATAATATAATAAAATAAATCTAAAAATATGATCAGCTATTCCAAATGTTTGCCAACGTTATATTTTTGCTGCAGAAGAAGTCACATCCTTCTGCATGTGCTTCTGTAAACAGAGTGTGTGTGTGTGTGTGCAAGGGCAATGTGTGTGTTTTTGTGTGTGAGTGTGTGTGTGGGTGTGTGTGTGTGTTCAATGCCATTAGATTACCTGCTACACAGTATGACCTGAGATATCCTCAGTACTGCAGCTCTTTGATAGCGACAAGGCTATCCCTCATTACTCCCCACTGTACCAACCTGGTTCTGAAGATAAGAGGGGAACAGCACCTGTCCTCTGTTCTATCACTGTTACGCACACGCACATACACACACACACACACACACACACACACACACATACACATACAACAACCTCACGACAGAGAGAAATTTAACAGCGACTCTTACTTTGCCCTGCCCAAAAATAAGATGCTGTTGACCTGATATCTGTTTTATTTTGTCATTGCCAGAGTTTACTGTTTCCCTGAAGCGTTTATCACTCAGGTTGAACATTAAATGAATCTATAGGTAGTTACTATGATGTGTGAACCACTTCCCAAGATTTTTTTTCTCCCTCTTTTGAGATTGAGGATGATTGATTGTCAGGACTGGTGGTGATAAGGTGTTCTGATAGAGCGGCATTAGCTGAGGGACAAGATGTACATGCATCAGAGGCTGAGCTTTCCTATATTGGCCATTCCAATACAAAATAGCTTTTCTTACAACGGCAATGGAAATTTCATCTTATTACAATAGAAACAAAGCCATTTGTGTCAAAAAGTTATGACTGTTATGACATTTGGAACTCTTGTACAGCCTCTGGTGATTTAGTTTTCAACTTCTGAAACTTAATTTTGTTGCTAAACAATATTACCAAAGTGCTCACTGGACAGAATTGAATGTGTTTCCCTAGCAATACTGGCTTATTGAATATTCTATTGCGAAAAAATGGCAACAAGAGATTTGCCAGCCTAGGATATTCTATTAATATATTCAAACTTATATCTATACATCTCTTGGCCATATTAGGAATTCTATGAGTTTAGTCACATTTAGAATGCACAATTCACTTTTTATGGAGGGAACACGTACATTAATCTTCACGCGCTTGTTAGCCAGAAGGTCCACTTGATCTGTGTCTCCTTTAGCGCATCACATTTTACAAACATATTGACTGAACCAAATAGTTTAGGACTAATGAGATCCAGCTGCACCTTGGAACAGAAACTGTTACAATTCAGCCACTTGACGAATTTAGACACTTTTGTCTGTAGTCTCTCTCCTATATTTCTATTTATATATATATATATATACTGTATATACTACTTGCAGTTTCTCCCTGCATACTGTCAATTATAGTAAGCACTGTGCAGAAAACATTTTGCCAGGCATCATATCTTAAAATGTTGTGATGAGTAATACTACTGTTTCTCTGCACCTTAGCTGATGTTCGTGGGGAAAATCAGTGCAACCAAAGTATCCAGACTGAAAGCAAGCTACAAGCTTCTCCATGACACTCTGAAGAGGTATGTTTTCCTGTTTTCATTAATGCAAGAAACAATATCTACACTTCTCTCACATTTGTGCATATTGTAGAGCTGTACTCGACTGCAAAGATGCATAGAGGACAGCACAGTGCAGTATAGGGAGACAGCAGATCCATGTTAATCGGTTGTGACAGCAAGAGTCTGCACAGGGGAGGCGTCCTCAAAAGGTCACAGACTCCTGTTTTCACAGACTGTGGGAAAGCATGGACGTAATGTCTATGACATCACACTGCGAAACCTCTATTTGGTGTTATCACTCCCAGTCCCCTTTGTCAGCTAGCGCAGCCAATAAATCTGAATTTGAGCAAAGGCTGGGGAGCATGGGTGCGTCTCCACTAGTGCACAGCAACTACTGCACTACAACTGACTCTGAAATTCCTGTCTATCAATTTTGAAGACTTCCTGTCTATCTTAATGCATCCCTAACATACTGTGTCTGATATGAAGACACTGTAGTGAGGGAGATTATTAACTAATCACACCCTATCTTTGTGTAATCAAGGCTAAAACTCTAAAGCCCCTTGAGCAAATTATGCTGCAACATTCCTTAGGGCCACAATACGAAGCATTGGATAGAATAACAACCTGCTGCATGTACTGGTGATTTGGTTTTCCAAGACTTACCATTAGTTTGTCGCAAAATGTGAAATTTGTCCTGAGAGGAGTGCTAGTGGAAGCGACAAAGGATCAATGAAATGGGGAAAAAATGCAGTCCCTTTGGAGCATGAACATGCACAGCAGAGATGTGTTGTATGCAGCATGTTTTGGCATGAGGATGGTGCCAAACAAGGACCCTAAAAAGAAAAGCTGTCGGCATCTGAGGAGCACAAATATGCAGTACACGAGAAAATGTTTAATTGGTTCATCAAACAGTACCCAGGATTCTGAGATCCAGCTCTTAGGAGAGGCGAAGAGGCATCGAGCCAAGCTGGAGAGGCTGCAGGTGGATCTGCAGAAGATGGAGGAGCAGAGCACCACTGAGGAGCCAGACACTGAGGTCAGCACCCTGAGGAAACAGCTCCTGCAGGTCTCCAATGAACTGAAAGCAGCTGAGGACACGGAGTACAAGACACAATACGAGCTGGAGTGGTGAGATGTCTACACACAGACACACAGACACACACACCTGCCTAATCATTATGGCAAACATTCAAACCACTGACAGTTTCTATCCGATCCAAATCCCCAGACCCGTTTCATGTTCAGTTTAAATATTTTGACAAGATTTAAAAAGTTTAATGAGTGAAAAATTATTCCAGGCAGATGATGTCTTCACTTTGCCAAACAGATACACTTAAAACTACTTAGAAGGACACCAGAGACACAGGCTTCTGAGAGGAAAACACAATATATATTGAAATGGTGAAGGGAGAAGTTATTAGATTATGCATACATACAGACATATACATAGGCTAACCTATACATACATAGAAAGATACTCTGCTAGATAACAAAGCAACATTCATAAGTTTTTACTCTCTTGAGAGGAATGTGATGGCAACAGTATCTCTCTCTCTCTCTCTCTCTCTCACTCTCTCTCTCTCTCTCTTTCTCATTCTCTTTCTCTCTCTCTCTCTCTTTCTCTCTCTCACTCACACATAATTATTAGCACTGTGCACAAGGGTTAGGGTTTGTGTGTGTGGAAGCATTTTCCTATACATCTGAAACTAATTGTAACACAACTGTCTGGTGGTTTGGTTGGTATGTGTTGTGTCATTGTCATAAACCGGGGCCATTTCGGGCAAACGTTTAGTTTAACAGAAGTTCAAGTGCTGTTTTGTTTTTGTTCTTAATATACCGCATTTAACGATCAGAGCTCTCTTTCCTGCAATTGACGTCAGATCTGTGAGGTCGCTCTGTATCGCCTTGTTTTTCTATCTAATACTTTCCCTCGGCCCCCACGGGTCTCTTTTCTCATTATTACCAATTTTTCCGCTTTTCTACTGCAGCTTTCTCTTTTCCTCCCCCCCCCCCCCCCCCCCCCCCCACCCCGTCCGCTCAACACTGCGATCGAGGTGTCCGAGGGGTCAGACACACCCATGGAAAAGAACAAAATAACTCAGGTCTCTCTCCAACCTCTATACACAAACTCTACTTTTCAAGGGCCAAAGAGAGGTTATCGGAACATTGCTAAGCAACGTGACAACATAAACCTGAGAGCACTCAAAGATCACATACCACAACAATTACCAAGGCTCCCTCTGAAAATGTTATTTTAATCAGAGAAAATGCTAAAGTTGAAATGCTCACATTAAATCTTAATGGGGGGGCACAAATACCACATTCCTGATCATACTTATTTACTCAACAGCTTAATAGCCTTTTAAGCGTATCCTCAGCTGTCTTTTGGCCGTCTCTCTAAGGACGTACATTTGACTCCGGTTCATCTCTCGTCGCAGTGTAAAACTACTCACAGCACCATAAACTCGCCACCATATTACGAAGATATGATCCGTTCCACTCTGTGTTTTTATGCAGAGCACACATACCGAGGCAGAGTGTTGCAGGCCCTGCAGTAATTGAAATATTAAATGAAAACCTCTTACAGAGCATTCTCTGAGGATGCGGTAATAGACAATATTAGACAGTGAGTGTGCACATTATTTGTGACAGCTGTTGGTGAGGCTATCTCTGCATGCTCTTGTTCTTTTGACGTTTCCTCTGCCTTTACTTAATGTTTTGTCTCTTATCTTATTTTACACTCTAGTTTTACAATGTCCCAGTCTTCCCTTTTTCTTGTCATCTCGTCCCCTCCGGCCTAGTATCTTTCCCTGTTCCCTTTCGTCCTCGCTCCGTCCTCTCTTCCCTCTTCTCTTTCGTCTCCTCATTTTGTTGAAATGGCCAGGGAGCTAGGCAGTCGGCATATGACAGACAGATGCTCCCCATGCAAATGCCGTATCACTTTAAAAAAAGCTGTTGCCTCCTTTATCCTCAGCCAAACAGATACACAGGAATTCAGCACTTTTTTTCCAGTCACATATTTTAGCATTCATGCAGTTTTCCACGTATATCACTTCATATCCAGCATATGTCAACGTGTCAGGGAGATTAATATTGTTCGCCTTGGAGACGTTCAGCTCTACACTATATGCTATTGTAAATTTTTCCAAGTGACAGGGCTCACTTGAAACAATTTCATATGAACTTCAAATATCAACTTTTCATATCAACTTTTGAAAATGGATCTGCCACAGGGAGATGAAAGATTAATCAAAATGTGATTGCATTTGCAGCTTTATACCATGTTTAGCAGTTTGTGTGTGTACAGCTTTTTATGTACGTCTGGCATATTGGTGCTTTTTTTCGCAGCACAAGTTAACTGCTTACTTTCAATTACAGTATAAATTTCACTTATATTCACTTTAATTTTTCATTTTTATTTTTAAGCTCTAAACCGATTTTTATACACATGTATTCATCAGTATGGTTAACTGCTGCTCTCCTCTCCTCTCCTCTCCTCTCCTCTCCTCTCCTCTTTGCAGTCTCTGGAAAGAGAAGCAGTGTCTGGAAAAAGAGATTCAGGTGCAGCCTAAACCCGATGTAAGTTCCATCATTGCGTCATTCAGCTCTAGTTTCAGGCTTTTACTTTATGCCTCCAGCCAGATTTAATCCCTCTCTATGAAAATGTGTCTCTTGACATTTTGCCGTGCAGACATGATTCCAGAAATAAAGGTTTTAGGTAATACCGGGTTGTTAGGCGATAAGCTGTTTCATTATTTTTCGACTTTAGCATGAGAATTGAAATTGTGTCGTCCTTTGTCAGTGCAAACAATCAAAGAAATACTGTAAGCTCAATTAAAAGAGATGCAACACTATGCACAGTAACTTAAGAGCGAGTCGTGTACTTCCCCATTGTTATTTAAACAGTGTGTCACTTTAGACCTCACAGCAAGAAGTGTGTGTGTGTGCGTGTGTGTGTGTGTGACTCTAATGTGACATTAACACATTCCTGGGGGAGTAGCTTTCTTTCTCTTTCAAACGCAGTCAATCATGATTAAATCATGGCATGAATTTCATCACAGAGCCCTAACATAATTTTTTTATACCAGACAAAAACACACGACTGCTCACATTTAAGTCATTTGAAGTTATATTGATAGCAGCTGGCATGGTTGCAGTTTATTACCTTCACGCTCATGCTCGCAGGGTGTTGTGACTTTGCTTCTGACCATCAAATGATAAGGAATGTCTTTTGAGAACCACACTGGCTCTGGCATGGGAGCACTGTTCCATTATTCACATTTGTTTCACTTAAGGAGTAAAATACTGAAAGAATAATGCTTTTGCTCTACAGCTATTCAGGCTTGTTGATGTCAAATTAACACATTCTGTACCAGAAGCAGAAGAGTTTGCTAATGAGACAGTTTTCTGTCTGTCCATGAAACTCAGTTAGACATGAAGTTAAAGACAGTGAGTAGGAATGAGGCCAGAATGTACAGGGTGTTTATCATGCTCATACACACCCCTGCCCACACAAAGCAAATGCTAAGGAACTGATTCTGAAGTTCTAGCACCAAGATAAAAACAAAGCTAAAACTAAAGACTGTGTTTGGTCCGTGCAACGCGAGCTCAGTGAAGTTCTCATCACTTGTCTGAAAGTCTCTATGTGTGATCTAATATTCATACTGCTGCTGATTCCTCTAGGAGCTGGAGAATAGAATGAAGGCCCTGCAGGACAAACAGGAGGATCTGAGCAAAGAGGTGAACCAGAGACGAATGGAGGTCAGGTATTTTATTTGACTTTTATTTTATTTTTTAGTTCTTCTAAGAAGTACTGTGTTTATCCAGGGGGAGTGAGGTAAACACACAGCACGGCCCTGTTTAATATTCATACAGACGCACACATTCACTCTATGGAGCCACCTGGTACAATCTCAATATTCATCCCTGAGCAACTCCACTGGAGCACTAGAGGGTTGTGTTTTTGATCATAGGTAGAAGCGCATTTCTCATTTTGCACCACCATTAAAAGTATGTTAGCTATTATTTTGAAGATTATGAGTTCGATCATTTGATTCATCATAGACATGCCAATATTTTCTCCAAAGTCCCATTCTGCTTCATGAAAAGAAATGAAGAGAAATGGTGGTTGTATCATTTAAGCAGGCAAAATTCATACTAATCTTTAACCTCTCTGGTTGTGAAAAGTACTTTTTAATAGTGCATACAGCTGTACCAAAGCAATCTCGCCCTTGAGAGTATCTGGTAATGACAACACATTCCTATCATTACAGTAGCTCTCCTGAGTATCTAATACTTTGACATTTCAATTTATTATATCTGAGAATCTAATCTTTTGTGCAAACTTTAGCTGTTTGAATATATAACCATACATGTTATAGGAATTAGTCAAATCTGTGTTTTCATTGTTTGCCAGCTGCTACGAACATTACTTTTCCCTGTCTATTCCATCTCTTTACGACTCTGTTTTTGTTCCTGTCTTTCCGCTCGGTTCAATTCAGTCCTGCTGTTAAACAAGAGGCACAGCAGCCGAACAGTTAATCAATATTTTTTTTTGGTTGATAAATGTTTTGCATCCTTCCCTTGCATTTATGTATGTATGTGTGCGTCTTGCCCTCGCTCTGGCAGAAGTCTGACAGAAGACGTGGAAAGCCAGGAAATGCAGATATTGAAAGAGCAGAAAGAGCTGGAAGACAAGAAGCAAGTCGTAGAGCTCAAACAGGTCCGTGTGCAAGAGTGTGCATTGTTCACAACACCCACACACACACACACACACCGTCGATAACTTAACAAATCACCCTGCTTGCTCGCTCATGTGTGTGTTTGTGTTTTACAAGGCGGAGAAAGCCCAGCTCATCATGGTACCTGACCAGCTTTTCAAGGAGACTAAACAGATAAGCCTTAAGAGGGAGTAAGTGTTGTTAACCCTCAACCATCTTTGTCAAAGAAGAGCATGGAAGTCAATGTTTCAAACTTTAAGGGAAGAGAACCCCAAATATCAATCCACTCCCTGATTTAGTATGATTTAGTAATTTCTCTTCTCCTCTTATAATCAAACTGGATTCAGCCCTCACTACAGAAAGAGCATGTCCTGCTAATTCTTTATGCTCTGTGTAAATATTCACAGAGGACCAAAGAAACAGGTCAGCGATGTAACCGTATGTGTAACGAATGGGAGCTGAATATGGAATCCGCGCACGCTTTCAGCTGAATAACCCTGATGTATTCTTTCATCAGAATTTCTACAGTAATGATTACATTTATCCAAGAGTTTTAATGCATCAAGCCTCTTTCAATTGAATACAAATGATGACCTTATGCATTAGGCATTGTTAAGTAATATGTAAGTGCTGCAGTAGTGAAAAACCTTTTCATCATGGGTCCACTTACAGCCTGTTTTATTCTTATTATATTATTCATTATTTATCCTAAGCAGATCCTTTGCTTGCAAGGGTGTCTATCTGAGCTATGATTCGCGTTTTGATGTTCACAAAACTGAGGAATACTTGGGGCCCTATGTGAGAGATGGATGAACATGATGTTGTTTAATAAGACATGCACTCTTAAAGTACTCTTCTTCTCTTGCTTTGGTGATTTTATTCTTGTTCTATGTGAGCCTTACTCCGTGTGTCGCCTTTCTGCCCCTTCAACACACACACACACGCTCACACACATCAGAAATGCAATAAAGAAGATAGAAGCACTGGATGAGGAGATCTCAGGGATGGAACACCAAGTGAAGGCTCTGGATGAGCGTAATCAATCCTTCAAGTTGAAAAGGAATGAGGCGATGAAGGAGCTAGAGGGTCACAAGGAGCAACTAGAGGCCTGTAAGGCAGAGTGCAGACGGCTGCTAAAAGAGCAGGAGATTAACAAGGAGGAGGAGGCTGTACTCATGGGGAACAGGTATTAGTCACATCCAATTAATACAGACACTGAAGTGAAATAAACACCTTGAGAGAACATTTTGGGTTTATGATGTCTTTTCCTCACCAGAGGTATCCTGGAGATGAAGATGCAAAACATCATGTGTGACAGGAAGCACCTGTATGAGAGCCAGTGTGTGCAACTCAGGGAGAAAAATAGGTAAAATATGATCAAGCACGTACAAATGACTGTTCCTGCATATCAATCCACCTGACTGACACGCTGTATGTGAGGGCTGATGCAGTTACGCCTGTAAATCTAAAATACCTTACTTGTCAGTACAAACAGCTCGTGTTTTTCGTGACAGCTGGCTAAGTTGCTCAACTCAGACAGATGTTGGCTTGTAATCTGTCTGTGAAGGCTCATCTCATTCATCCAGGTTGAAAGAAGTGTTTCAGACGTTTCACCTTCTTACTTGTACTGGCATTTATTCCCATGTGGGGGAGGCAGTGGCGCAGTGGCTCAGTGGGTAGTGCTTCCACTTGGGAACCGGAGGGTCGCCGGTTCGAGCCCCTGCCGAGGTGCCCCTGAGCAAGGCACCGAACACTCAATTGCTCCCCCCTCTGCGAAGGGTGGTAATGTAATGTAAGTCGCTTTGGATAAAAGCGTCTGCCAAATGATCGTAATGTAATGTAATGTAATGTGGCAGACACATCCATCACCATGATGCGAACATGCAAAGTTGAAGTCTAAAGAAGCCATTTGGGTCATTTGTGTCTTCAATCTAAGTATTTCAGTCAACTGATTGACCTTTAGTGTCCTTGACATGTTGACATTAGTGTTTTTCTTGACACAAATTGAAATACGAGTTCTTACAGTATGAAAAACTGTGTCATGTTATGTCACGTCATTAGGCAAGAGCACATTTTATGATGTCCATTAACCCAGCTCAAACCAACTGCAAACCCTCATAAATCTTCATAGAAGGATCTGAAATGAAGGCTTTGGGTGCTTTGGGTCATACAATGGTGATACTATATATTGTTTCTTCATAGGCAGATGCAAGCCCTTAAGAGGATGGAGCATGTACTGACATTGGCCACTGAGCAGCTAGAAAACACACAGTCAATCTTCAATGACCTGCAGGAACAGGTAAGCCCCGGTGTGTGACGTTGCGGGACATCTCCTCATTTTTCTTTCAACATTGCGGCTTTATTTACCGATAAAGTCAAAACTGCAGAGAGGGCGGAAGAGAGGCGGGAAACGTGTCAGCACTTCTCACAAGCACAATAAAATGTGACAGGAACTCGCTATTACACTCTGGGGAATTCACATATGAAAGAAACGCTAAAAAACAAAGCCATTCAACTGTGTGACTCATTCAGCTCGGCTAATCTGACAATCAGAGTGACTTTCATGAACAGTTACTCAACGAGAAGGCTAATTAGATCTGACGGGATTCAGCGGTCTATGTCTCTCCCACAAAAATGCCTCAGCTGGAGTGGGATTGATGGTTTTAATATGCACACACTGTAAACTTTACACTTCACCAGGGCTAATAAATACCTTACGTATTGATGGTATGTATTACTTTGGAGCTAAGCTAAAATACATTTAAACCCCCTCCATTCTGTTGATTTAGTTTGACTCTATTTCTGGGAAGTAGCTTCTTCTTTTTTTAATGTATATGTGACATGGTGCAGTGTTTCTCATACACCTGTACAGGAGAGCGGGCCGAGCCTGCAGAGAGGTAATCCCACCGCCTGAAGGAATTCATTTTATTAGTTTCAATGAACAGTTTCAGTATCACCGGTGCAAACGGTCTTGGGGAAACTTTGATATATAGTATTAATTATTTCACAATCAATGTTTAATGTTGGATTGAATATGCAATCTCCGGATTTGATTTGAAGTTTTATAATCTTCGTCCTAGGCCCTCTATGTTTTGTCGTTTTCTAGTTTATACGGTCTAATAGAATACAATTAGGGAGACAAATCACAATAATAACACATTTTACAGCATTTAACAAAGATTAAGGAGTGATTTATAACTCAGGAACTGTGGATAGTATAAATGGTGTTTTACATCACCGTCAGTTAAAAATCTCATTGATTCTTTATGATGCTATAAACTTTCAGTGTACTTGTACAGCAGATTGCAATATTATATACACACCTTTTGAGATTGTGGTGCTTTGGTTTCCCTTGGCTGTTATTGTGTATTCATATTTTAACGTAATTCTGATTTTGACTTTTATTATCTGACTTCACGTTACAGATAGACTCTGTTCCCAAAGCAGATGCCAGCATTCAGAGGAGGATGGAGCTTCAAAAAGAGGTTGAAGCTCTTAAAATCAGCTTTGAAAAACAGGTGGGTATGTGATTCATGTTTAGGTGCACAATCGTTTAGTGGACAAGGAGTTGACACAGTGTAAGTCACAAGTCTAAAAGCGAAAACTAGCCACTGCCAAGTTTAGAATGAGTTCAGAATTTATAGTATATTTCCTTTTTGTTGAGACTGTGTGAAATAGATGTTGATACAACTTTTTGTGAGTTTAGTAGTTGCTGTCTCCGTTTGGAAAGGCAGAGAAATGGCAGGGTTTTGTTCACCACCACATGATTGCGTAATTAGGGTAGATGAAACTTTAATGTTCCCCTCGAGGAAAATAAGTAAATCTTGCTCTTTGCAGAGGATAACTTTGATAGCCCAATCCATCTACCTCTCATTAGGCCTTGTAGTGTACTTTGCTGCCCCAATCTACTGTCAATAACACATTAGCTGCTGTCAAATTTGTGCCATGACAATTTTTCAAATGAAAGATTCTTCACTGTGTTATGATCCAGCAATCAGTAGCAGATCAGGAGACTAAGAAAACGCAGCAGAATTGGACAATTCAAGAGCTGCTGAGGGAGTCCAACCGTTTCAGAGAAGAGCTACATAACCTCAGATGTCTGACACAGATCAAAGCCGAGGAAAGAGGTCAGAAGCACCGTGAGCTGCTGAGGGCTGAGGTACAACACACGCACACATAATGGCATTTCCAACAAGGGCACAGGTACATTTGATCCGTTTTAATCAGTCATCAGTGAAGCATGTAGAAATAGAGTACAAGTGGACATAAAGTAAATATCACGTTTAAAAGATCGTCAATAGAGTCGATACACACATTCACACACACACACACACACACACACACACACACACACACACACACACACACACATACACACACACACACACACAGAGAGAGGGAGGGTGAAGTGATGATACTGTAGTTTCACCTCTGTAAATCTATCCACAGCAAATGAAGCAGCAAATCCAGTTGGAAATGAGAGAAAAAGGCCTGGTCATCATGGAGCACAAGAAGCTCAGCTCCATGTTACAGCACAGGTAGCACCGGTAGTTTCTATAGTGTCTCAGTTTCTCAGTCACAAAATGCTAAAGCAGGTGTTGTATTTAAGGGATTTGGAGTGTAGAGAATCTGTATATGATATATGATGTGATATGAAAGGCTTCTACGTTTTATCGAATCTATAGATTGAATCACTGTGCACTGCAGATTTGATTTCCTCTGACTGAGAAGCATCTCTGATATCTCTCATATCCCAAATTCTACCGTGCCACCATGCATATTTGACTTTACCGTCTGCTCATGAGTGTGAATATGCTGAATATTGCTTCAGTTTGTTGGCTGATAATAGTTGTTTTTCTGACTTGGACCGTGACCCAGGTTCCTACAGTCATAAATGCTTTAACCTACCTGGCACCAGGCAGGTAGAAAAGGCTACATCTGCCCTTCCTGTCCTGGCACTTGTTCCACAGTTAGATTATGCACGTCTGATCTTTGAAATCGGACTTCAGTGTCCCAGGTGTGTAGTCAAAGTCTGCAAGGCAAGGGCATTGTTCATCCGAGACTGAGTGCGCTTCTACACAGCCAGAGATTCCACTGTGATTTGGTTGTGCTTGGCACTGAATCAGCCCCTGTTACTGTATCCAGTCGAGCATCCACTGCATTCAGTCACTGTGGCTTTAAGAAAGGGCAGAAGGATAAGTCAGAATTTTTATTATTTTTGTATATCCATTTTATCACTGTGTACAAAAGCACATGTTGAGGTATCATGGTAAACGCCTTAAAAGTCTGAAATGAAAGATCTAAACATCAACCATTATCTAAACTTTCTATGGATATGTTTGAAGGAAACAAACATTATGTACCCTTATGCGGCATGGCTTCTTGTATAAATACACAAGCTTGCTGTAGATGTAAGCTATTAAAACAACAGAAAACACAGAATAATTGCTGCAGATACCAAACATACAGGAAATGCTGATCAGTGCTTTTTCCCCTCAGGATATCCCAATGTAGGAAAGTGTGTGATTTGATTATGGAAGAGAAGAACAAGTATGTCGGGCTGAATCAGATCGCCTCACAAACGATCACAGAGTTGATGGAGCAGATTAAGGTCTTGGAAAATGAGAATGAGATCCAACGTTCCATTGCCATCAACAAGGACAGGTACTGTATAGGCCTGAGAGTTTGGCGATGTTATTTATGTTAAACATTACTGGAGAGGCTCTACCAAAGAAGTTGAAAAACAAATACCACAGTATTATTACAGTTATTCCATTCCTTAGACATTCAGGAACATAAATGACTCCCTAACCACTCCCTTAATGCAGAGTGCACATCACCTTTCCAATAAGCCCTGAAATATGGAAATACTGAGTAGATCCAGGGTTACTTTTGGCAGCCATCATTTGTCATGAAGATGGGAGCATTGGATTATAAAATGAAGTTGAGAATTGTTGATATTTCTTCCCGTTTTATTGAGATACAGGCGGTAGGCAAAGGAAGATTTTCCAGTCTAACGCAATCCAATCACCTTGGATATAGTATAGCCTTTGCGAAGGTTAGAATGTTCAATTATTTAAGACTGCATCAGAGAGATTTTCAAGGCTGTGTTGTAACGCATTGAAATATATTTGAAATTATTATTTTTTTCATCTGAGGGATAGAGAAGCACCCAGCAGCTGCGCTCCTTCAATGCCATTCATTACTCTGAGAAACAGATTAACAAACCAGATTGTTTGGATTGCCTCCATATCTTGAGAAATTAATTCCTCACTAATCATCTAAATTTGAGTGATCTCTGATGTTGTGTATCATTTTCTTTGTGTATGTGCATATGTGTGTGGAACTGGGTGCATCCATTCCAGATCACTCACTAAGGCACATATGAAACTCAGCCATAGCTGCAAAATGAGGGACAAACTACGCAATGACATCTCCAAGGTCTGTTCAATCAATCCCTGCTTATGGATGGAAAAACAAAACACCTAAATAGTGACAATTTCAAACTGTTTGTCCCTCAACTTGTTCTAGGTCACCTGGAAGCAACGTCAAGCCAGTCAGGAGTGTGAAAACTATAAAATGGAGTTGGTGAAGCTCACACACATGATGGACCTCCAAGAGCAGGTGCTTCTGGAGGTTAACAAAAGCCATGAAGCAACTGTACAGCGCCGCAACCTTCTGTATGTTAGAGTATGAAGGAATCTTTTAGAATCTTTACAATCTGAAGCTATCACTTTATTTTAATTCAAGTAGAGGATTTAAACTATGTAAAACTATTTGTTCCCTGATGTGTGTTGTCTCCAACAGTGGCATTCAACTCCTTGAACTTGAAGAGGTGCTGTTCAACTATTATGAAAAGGTGAACATCCAGGAAGCTGCCATCGCCAAAGGCAACATGGCGCTGGAGATCCTGGAGAAGGAAATAAGAGAGCTGCAATTAGCCACCAATGAGGAAAAGAGACAGATACACCTGAAGAAGAGGGAGGTGCCACTCAAGAAGAAGCTGGAGGAGGAGATCACCATGCTGCAGATAGAGGTGGGAAATTCATCCGCATACTTCCAGACACAGCAGTTTTCATTTCTGCCTGAAAGGGCGGTTTGTGAAGCTTCTGCCAAAAATGTTCTGTCGCGTTCTGCAAAAAACTATAAGCGCAATAAACACTCTCACAGTACCATTGCAGTAACTTCCCTTACAGGAGTATCCAGATATATTTAAGTGCCGAACATCTGTGTCCCTCCTGACTCCTAAATAAACACAGAACATAAATCGTGTCATAAATCGAATCCCTCCCAACCATTTTAAGCCCGTTGGGTGGATGTCTCTCTCTCTCTCTCTCTCTTACCTTGCCATTTTTGCACATGCACAATGGCACACAAACACACTCGTAAACATTTTTCCTCTTTCCTGAAAGTCCCCACCATAATCCACATCCGACTCCTCATCTCTCCTCTCTAAACAAAACCCTGGGAAATAACCCTTTGTTAGCCATACATCACATATAAGAAAGCCAGCCAACATGAAAGAGATAGATAGTTTGACTGTTATGACTCTCCCTCTGAAATCCATTTCTAAAGGTAAGACGCCACGGTATGAAAGAGAGAACAGACAAAAATTCCTTTTGCTTTTGCTATCAACTGTTTTAATGAGTTGTTTTTCTCTTCTTGTCTGCTGGAAAGAGAATTGAGTCAGTGCCAAAACACAAGCGAGCACGCACAGATGCTCTACCACCGATCCACCACCAAGACCTTTACAACAATGTGGGTTTTATCCTGCTCCCTACCCGATCTTTGATCAATTATAGAAGTGGTGTTTTCAGAGCCCAACGTGTCAGTTCTGTCAGCATGGCAGACGCACACATGTTCAGCAACTTTGCAACACAAAGGGCATGAGAGGAGAAGAAAGACAGGAGTTGAGAGAGAGAAGCACTGACATACACTCAGTCTCTGTGCCAGTGTTTGCGCCGTGGGACTGGGTGTGTCGCTGTACTGGATCAGTGCGACTGGCTTTGACTTGCTGTTGGATGACGCTTCACGAGTCTCGTGGTCGTTTGGATGAACGCAGCATTGGAATGGGCTTCATCATGCGCTCCCTTTCAAGAAACGCCCTCTCGTCTGTGCTTTGTGTTCTGTTTTCCTTTCCTGGTATTGTTTTTTTCCCTGTTCTTTCATGAATCAGTGTGTTTTCTCTGATGCCATTCTTAGGTTGTATTTCTTTGTAAGTAACGACATCTTTCACCATCTCGTCTCTCTTTTCTTCCCCTAATTTGTGTGTGACCTTCCATGCCTTTCTCTCAAAAACTCCTTTTTTAGCATTGTCATCATCTATTACTCCAAATGTCCTCCCAAACAAACCACTCACCCGTTATTGCTTGATGTTTTTTTCCTCAGTATAAACAGCAAACGATCTGCAAATGTACTGCTTTTTTTGCAGCCACCCAGGGCCCCTTTGGGTGCATAAAGTGTCCGGATATTTCCAACAAGTGAATCACAGAAGTGCCTCCTGTTGTTGGAGGCTCGCCAGCTAAATTCACTCTAAGTGTGAATTCAATCTCTATGCGAATTCAATCTCAATGCGACTCCCCTGCTGTCGATTTATCATATATATTGTGTATTTGTATTCATCTGTGACCAGTTTATCTGTTCATTGCAGATGGACCCCCCCCCCCCCCCTTTGATGGGAAATTTTGACAAAGATAGATCAGGCCATCTGTGAGACTATTGAAGTTCAATATACTCTAAGGCTTCCATTTGCTCTGAGTAATTTTAATTGCTGCAAAACAAACAGAGGTTGGTGTAGGATTCTGAATTCGCCACTTGTTTATGAAATACCGGCACGTCGACACCACAAACAAGCGTAATCTCTCACACACTCACACGCACACACACACACACACACACACACACACACACACACACACACACACACACACAGGTGCAGACAAATGAGGAAACACACCGAAATCTATGCAGTGTCACACACAATCTATGCATACAATATCTGATTGTTGTTGAGCGACCCTCTAATGACTATATGGCAACACTTACAGCGCCTACAGTGGCACAAACATACCACCAGGGATCGATTTATGTTAGACACACGCACACAAACACACATGCAGACACACACAGAAATGAGGAGAGAACTATAACAAGGTGGGGCTGATGTCTCGTGGCGGAGTCATATTGTTTATCTGTCCCGCTTTAAATCTCTTTCTGTCCTGCCTGGAACTGATTACCACTGGGAAACCTACCATGTTTCATGTTTCAATTGTTTCTGCGTGTGAGTGTGAGAGGCTTATCTAATAATGCATCTGTAAGTACAGTATATAAGTCTGTTTTGTTATAATGTCTTGCCTGAACTTCTCACGTCCGGAACTCTCCATCATTGGTGCACCCTCAGCTCTAACCTTCTTTATTTTTCCTCCAGATAGTCTGCTACCTAAATTCCAAGCAGCATTCCGCCCTCGCACTCAGCACGTTCGTAGGAGTTTCTCCCTCTTGCGCAGCTTTCAAATTCACGGTTCAGATACCAGTATTTCACAATTTATGTCAAAAGAACAAAAAAGGTTTTAGGCCAATGCGCGCCACAGAACTTACTTTCTGCATAAATTGAAAACCCCAGGGGGATTCAGAGCGCTGGAAAACAGAAAAAATGGGAATTCATCAAATGCTGATGGGTTTTAGGACCGCAGAGTCTAAAAAGCCAATAAGTAATGCTAATACAGTAAGAGTTTAGACTGGGTAGAAATAAAAGATATACACTACTATAAGAGTTTCCTGTTAGTAGTTTCTTGCCTGCGTTATAATTGATTTCACCGTTTGAGAGATTATTTTGTAAGTGACTTATGGTCCTTATGAGCCTCCTTGTTGTGTAAGCTGCAGACAGGAACCAAATAACTCCTGTATCCTGGTAACACAATAAAGATGACAAGTTTTTTGCCATCAGCCCCCAGGATTTTAGACAAACCAGCCTGGGGATTTACCATTATGCCTTTTATAACCCTTGACATTTATTCCTGTAGTATGCCTCTTGCATTTTCTCAAAATGTCATCGCGGCAGCTCCTCTCTTTATGTTTTTATTTGTCACCGTGCTCATCGTGGCTTATGAGCACAGCTTGGGCAAGGTGAAGCCGCTCATGTTTTGCGAGGTCGTGCATTCGTTATGCTCCTTCACGGTCCTCCACAAATCCACTTCAATGGTTAGTGGCTTTCAGTCAAAACCGAAAGAAAAAAAAATATCACCTCTGTTTGACATCGCCTGCATGAATGATAAATCATCATAAATCAGAACTTGTACCCAGTGAGCTACTTTCAGAATATTGTGTATTAATGCAACATTGTCTATTCCTCTTCATCCGTCTGTGTGTGTGTGCTCCTATCTGGCAGAGGAGTGCTGGGAAATTGGTAAGAGCATGTTTGCTCTCTTTTATGTCAAATTTGTTGCAAATTCCAATATTTGCTGCACCTGTCAGATGTAGAAAACACAAATAGAAATCACACCAGCTTAACTTCTGTGCAACATCATAGTTAATTGGAATGAATTTGATCGGTTTGAGTCATAACTTCATCTCCTAACACACTGCAGATCCAGATCTACTCCATTCCATGGTAATTAACCTTTGTTAACCTTATTGTAATAAGGATTCTGTATATAATTTACCGCTGTTTTATTTTTCTTATCTTTTGATTGTGAGGCACTTTTAGGATCATTTTGAACAAGTGCAATATGAAGCTGTCATTGTAGCTGTAACCCAAGCAGCATTTGAATTATGTAAATTAGGTTCAACTTGTATTCTGCACGGATGCTGTCACATGTGCATGGTTTCAATTATTCATGAGCAAAGAAATAAGTTATTCTTTGAGTGTCAAAGAAGCTGATAAAGAACAAAAAAAAGAGATGCAGGAGAGAGTGAGACGCCAACACGGAGACAGATGAAGACGGAGGGTGAGACGAACATTAGAGGCAGGAGGAGGGTAAAAAATGTTAAGAACCAGGGCGAAAACAAAAAAAAAGATTGATTGAAGTGCGGCGAGAGGGGAAGGACACTGACAGAGATGTGTTGTATCTCATCGATCACGCTGTGTTTAAATGACTCAGGGTGGTTATATTTGAGGGGAGAAGCGCAGAACACGAATCAATCAGAATCATAAACTTCTGCAGATTCTGAGGTCACCCGACGACACTCTTACCAAAATGGCTCTTCTGAGTATGATGTGCGGGAAGTAGAGTTGTTTTTCCAGTCATGTGATCAAAGACATACCTGGCTTTCTGAAAAATACAGATAATCTTAATCTTCACACTTCCCTTTTTCTCACCACCCCTGTTTCTCTACCGATTTTCTTTTTCTTGTCTGCTTTCACTTCCCGTCCGTATCTCGGTCACACTCTCATCTCACTTCACACCTCACATTTTTGTCTTTCTACTTATTAGTCACTATGTCTGAGTAAATCTGCCTTCGGTCGTGAGCTTGTTTGATATCTCCCACAACACTTTGGGTCATCTTAAACTTGAGTCATGTGACGTCCACTTTGCAGCAGACTGTCTCTGAGTCTCTTTTAATCAGACTCCCTGTCGGTTTCCATGAAAACGACCTCATTAGCCATAACCGTGAATGCAGGAAAAATGTGAGTCTTCACTTTGTTGTATGCTCTCTTTTAAAGTCGACGACACACACACAGGCACACACACACATGCACTCGCATTAGCTTCAACATACACAGGTGCATATACTGTATGTATGTGCACACTATATGGTTGAATGAAGAGAAGCTGCAGTTTCATAAGCCTGTTTGTGTCAGGTCAGATCTCTCCTCTCTTCTTCTTCTTGTCTCCTTTTGTATTTTCTCAACCCCTCCAATATCCCTTGGCGTCCATTAATATTGACTTAAGCATTCTTCTTCAGTCTTGGAATTCCCTATTTTATCTCTCCTCTATCATGTGATGTTTTTCAGTCTTTCTATTTTCCACTTATTTCAGTTTTAGGGCCTCTGTCATGCCTCCTTAAACATCTTAGGTTCATATATTTTTATATATAGGCTGTCTTTATTTTACTGTAATAGGGCCATTGGGCAGTTGCATTAACTTTGCAGTTGAGATATTGATAATTGCTCATTTCTATCTTTAGTCCCTGCGCAGGTTAAGAGGCCATCTGTCTTCTTACTTATCCTTTATCCGTCTCCGTCTCCATCATCTACACTGACTATTTTTTCTGCGAAATAGACTGGCCCGGGTGAATCTGGGTGGCGCTGCGAGCTCATATCTTGTTCAGTAATGAAGCTGAAATGTTAATGGTTGTGTATTCTCATTGGGCTCATGGTTTTTTTTTGCTCTTTTGATGGCCTTTGGGGCAGCAAGGCCGGCCTCGTAATTAGAGAAATTGTAGTATTATCAAATGTTCCCTGGTCCTGCTACTGCAACAGCTAACGAACATATCCATTCATAGCTAAGTATCCTATTAAAAATGAGTTACGTGTTCACTCAAAGCAGCTCTTTGAGGATAAAGGTGTCAGCTTAAGGTCTGAATGTAAACTGTCTTTCTTGTCCCCTGACTCAGTTTTACTGCCTTTCTCTTGTCCTCCTGTCTGCCTTTTGTGTCTCTCCAGTTTTTATCTCGACTTCTTTGTACTTTGTACTATTTTTTAAATCTCCGCCTTCCCCTTCAACAGGGGATATCAGAAAGTAAAACCCAGTCCCTCAGAGGGGTCCTGTGGCGAATCTAAGTTTAGATTTTTCTTATCACACTCTGGCAGCGACTTGTCGCCTAGCGGCAAATAGCTTCCATAAGGGAGCTACATTTTTCTGAGAAATGTTTTTAAGCGTTTTTAAAATCGCCAGTGCAATAAGGATCTGTGATGTCTGGAGGACAAGACACCGGCAGACCAACTCTCGATTTCCTGCTATTGTACTTTCTGGTCATGTGTTTTTATTACTGCATTCGTGTCTTATTCTGTTTTCTGTCTTACAGTTGTCAGAAGCTAAGGACAAGACACTAGAAGGACTGAATCAGAGGGCGACTTACAAGGAGCTAAAAGGCACAGACCCCTCAAGTGAAGAACTGGTCAAGAAGATCGAGCAGGTACAGAAGAGCGATGCCGTTTGTGTGTATTTGTCCGCAGAACTGTCGCATGCTTTCGTCGTCCATCCCCCTACGTGACTTTGAAAACAGATTTTCAAAGACATTTATTGCAGTGTTATGATGTGTTTGTGTGTGTGTGTGTGTGTGTGTGTGTGTGTGTGTGTGTGTGTGTGTGTGTGTGTGTATCCAGCTGGAGATGCATCTAGTGGAGAGAGAGATGCAGTTGCTGGAGAGAAAACTCCTCCTGGATCAGGTGACCCGTCTCTCCAAACCAATTAGAGATCAAGTCGACAACTGCCAACAAGACAGGGTGTCGCTCGCTAAGAAGGTAGAGGGGGAAGTCAGACACACACACAACACACACATCCGAACTTTGTAAGAGTAACATTGCATACACTACGATCTAATAATAGACACATACTAACCTTTGCATATGAAAGAACACATTCTTACACTCATCAGTCACCTGTTCCTTCATGCCAGTGTACTTCTCTCTCTTTCTCCTTCTCCTCACACACACACACACACATTCTGACACATTTGAGGAGCATGTGGGCTCCATGTGAGAAGCAGACTTTGTAGGCATTAAGGACTCTGCCAAGCAATACAAATTGTTCTTAGTCTCTGTCTCTGTCATGGGCTTTCTGTTTTTATTCTGTCTGTCTCGCAATCTTGATATACAACGTTCCGCCCTCTATAAACAACCACACCAAAAGCCAGCAGGAGGATGTTTACTGCATGAAATCATTTGCGATCGTACGACAACATGAATGAGGATGAAGTTGATTTGTAATGCAATCAAAGCAATTTTCAGAGCTATAAAAGGGACACAAGCTGTAAGTAGGCTGAGGCGTATTGATTTTTATAGACATAACTGAATAGATTTTTGCCTTTGTATTGCTTTTTGCAATCAGCGACGAAGCTACACTGAAAGTAAAATGGAAACATTGAAGCTGAGTTATTGTGTTGCATCACATTGTGTTCTCACATTGCATCAAGAGACCTTTAACTCAAATCTAACTGAAGTTTTTGGCCACAGGTTATACAAGGTATATCAAAACAATAAGCCCTAACCTTGGCGTTTATGTGCTATGTGGAGGTATACACAATAACACTGCACAGATACTGTACAAATCAATTGTGAAACATAAAACTGCACTGTAATGCTGGCCTCATTTAACACTCAGCTAGCTTAATTCCCAGTTGACCTAAAAATGGCTTCACCTCATGCCTGTCTGTTTCATTATATGCGTGTGTGTTGTCTACCTCCAGGTGAATGAGCTCCGATCTCACCTAAAGGATACCAACCTCCGTATGATGTCTGTCTCTGCTCAGCTCTCCGTGAAGCAAGCCACGGCTTTGTCTCTCCAGCAAGAGATCAAAGACAAAGAGCTCCAGGTCAGACGGCTTCCGCTCTCTTTCTGGCAGCTTAGCACATACCACACACGCACTATAACGTGATTTGGAGACAACCCCTGGATCTCGGTCACACACTATTCCTATGCAATTCTTCCTTCTATCTTTCCCATCTTTCCTGTCACTCACCAGACCCACAGAAACCAAAAAAAATCCCTAAAAAGTCCCCAAAGGGATTCTGTGGGGAAAAGTACAACACAAACAAGAAGATGAAGTGATATTTTATTTATTCTAATGCACGACTAAAAGCATTAATGGTTAGAGAGTAATGTTTAGGACATGCTTAACATTCACGTCCATGATTGCAGCAAGCAGATGGTGGCAGTAGATTTATATACAGAATGCGTGTGTGTGTGCGTGCGTGCGTGCGTGCGTGCGTGCATGCGTGCGTTTGCGTGTGTGTACTAAATCCATATTGTTGTGTGTTGGGACTAATAACCATCCCAAGCTGTTGATATAGGGTGTCTATGCACGCAAACACTCTAACCTTTGACTTTTTGTTATGTTTCCGTTATTTTTTAAACCATTTTCATGTTTATCACTAATGTTTATGCCATTACTGCTATAAGTTGCTGTAACGTTTCCCTCACAGAGCACAGGGAACACAAAGGTGTTTCCAATAACACTAATGATGGCACGTAGGCTGCAGCTTTAATTACCTTCATTAGTTACACCTGTGTGTGGCAAGTCAACAAGTCCTCAGTGAAAACAGTGTTTGTGTGAAAACCAGCCTATATAAGCTTTTACATTATGATTTATTTACACATAATTAGTTTTAAACACAAAATCCCGCTCTTACTGCCTTCCTCTTCGTTTAATGATTCCATACATAAATGGATCACAGCACACAGTTGCTATTCAGATGTGAAGATTTTACCTGCATGGTGTGTGTGTGAAAATCAAGCACAATGAATCTCTGAATCAAAGTCTACCTTAACCTAGTTCTTCCTTTGTTGTAAGTGGCCCGTTGACAATACCTTCGATAAGATTTGAAACAATCCACACGCACAAACAAGGCTTTAGTTTCCAAAATAATTAGTTTCCAGGAATGCTTATAAAAGCTGTTGCCTTCTGAAGCAGCTTGGAAAAACTTAATTATATGAAGGTAGAGAAGGTTTAGTGTGTAAATCTGCTTTGATTCCATTTCCTAAAAATAGAAGTGAAAATATCAAATTCCAAGGGCTTTTTTTCAGTCAGAATACATCCTAAATTTCATCACTTGTGCCTAGAGGGGTAAATGTAGCACAAATGAGAAATCAAAGGCGAAGGAAAACATATTAAGTGAGATTTTGACTTTAAGAAAGACTGTCCAAATTCTTGTCACCGCTGCCCATCAGAGCTATCGTGTCTCTGCCTCGCTTAAGAGTAAAAATCCACAGTTGATTACCCTCACCTCTCCTGAATGCTACAGAAGGTGTGTGTTAATAACCTGAAGAAGCCCTGCTGAGGAACGCCCGCAGTGCGCCGCCGACACGCAGTCGAAAATGCAGAGACATAATTTCGCCCAAATTCTGACACTAATAGGCCATCTGTTTTCAAGGCCCGTATCAATAGACTAGAGCTAGGAGAGTGAAGAGTGAACAGAGTGATAGGAATGTAAAGTGAACGTCTGTCGGACTGCCTCTGTGTTCCAGATGGACGTGTGCCAGCGGCGAGTGGAAGAAGGCCTGCCACCAAGCCCTGAGATGGAAGACGAGTGGAAGAAAATGCTCCGGGACAAGCGGAGAAGGCAGAGGGACAAAGAGGAGAGAGAGAGGGTAAAGGCACACACACACACACACACACACACACTCGCACAGACAAAGATCACCGGGCAGGAATTGATTAAGGTACTGAGGGGCAAGTGAAGAAGATAGAATGACAAAGAAAAGAGAAGAAAGGGGAATTGGTTCACACACACACACGCACACACACACAGGCAGGGATCGATTAAGCTGCTGAGGGACAAAGGTCTGTATTCATGCAGAGGCTGACAAACAAGAGAAAGAGTGGCACAAACATACTCGTAGACTAGAGAAGCAAGAGTATTCTGAAGATATGCATACACAAACACTGCGCACGCACACACCCACTCACACGAGGAGCAGAGAGGCTGTCTGTGTGGCAGACGTCCAGGGATGGGTTGTGTCTGAAACCCTTCTGTTTTTACTCTCTCACCCAGATTTATGCCATTTTATAGCCTCTGGCCCCACATGACACGACAGCGTTCCTGCATGCAGCCCCACAAGTGTGTAACTTACTCAGCCTGACTGAAAAACAGGCACAAACCTGCCGAGACTAAGAGTAGGCAGTGGTCAGAGATATCCTGTCTGAGGCTGCTGTCGAAGTGCTGTTGCTGCTTCTTAAAAAACCAAAGACCAGTTTGAGTTGGTTGTTGATCTCAGAAGTTATGTATCTTAAAGATGTAGGCGCGGATACGTTCTTCTTTAATCCCTCTCGGTTCCTGTTTTTGCCTTTAACCTTGCCATTTCTTGTTTTTTTTTGCGCATGGTGCTCTCTGATCACATGCCAGGACATAAACTGTTTATATGCATGAGGAACTCGCCATCCCTTTGAAGTCGAAAGTCAGATTTGGGCACGGTTCATTCACATGCTGTTGTTGGGCGAAACTCCAAGGAGATCGCTGTAGCAAAGACGCCCTGGAAGTCCTGATTTTATTCCTGCCCCCTGGTTGTAAATGCCCAGCCTGTAACATTGGGCTCAGATCAAATTAATTAGCTACTTTATTAATTGTGATTTAATGTAGAGGGAACCTTGTTTACCTGCCAAAGGACACAAATTCGTAACAGGTGCAGTTAAATGAAGCGGTATTTGAGTGGTGCTGTTAACAGCTTGTTACCTCTATGTGTAAACAGTGTTTGGTTTGTCCTAGCTGAGCTGTTTATAGATTTAACAGCTGAGTATTGAAGAATGTGTCACTGCAATATCCTTTACATAAGGCTGATTTACAAATCCAAGGAAATGTAAATTTAAATCCAAGACCAAGCTATTTTCTATTGAATAAAACCTAAATCCTTGTGTGTGTGTGTGTGTGTGTGTTTAGCTGGCTGAGGAGGAGGAGAGAAGCCTGTTGCCCAGTGGAGCGTACACCACAGCGGAAGCTCGCCCCAATGCGTACATCCCTCAGGCCGGCCTTCTCCCGCTGCCGAAGCCCTACGGAGCCCTGGCCCCCTTCAAACCCTCCAGACCAGGTGCCAACATGAGACACATCCAGAAACCGACGCTCAAGCCCTCAGAGGGTTAAGACAGAGATGCAGAAACGTGTCAGGTGAAACCCACACAACTACGAGTATTCAGAAGAATGCATATCTGGTTCAGCCATTAAAAGGGAGCATTCCATCACCACTTGTGTGTTTGTGACATATTGTTTTGGCTCGCTGACCCATTCACAAACTATTCACAAAGTCTCCTCGCTGACTTTTTGTACGTTTGTGTACGTAACACACTCCTCAACCTCTTATGTGTGTGTACTGTGCAGCATACCGCAGCTGTTTTGTCATCATGTGTGTATGGGTGTGCGTGTCAGTTTACTTTGCCGCATCTGGTTGTAATTTTGTTTTCTTTCTTTTTTTAATTTACTGGTAAGAGCTTGTTTACAGCATCCTCGCAGTAAACCGGTGAGTGTAAGCGGGGAAGGCAAGGGTGAGATGAGCGGGGGGAGAAGTGTGTGATGAGGTGTTATGGTGTCATCAAGTCTTGAACTCGTCAGTATTATTTATGACTTACTTCTTTCACTTCTTCAATTCTAAGGAAGCTTCTAAGCTGACATATTTATTTTTTCACATTCTTGTGCGTGTGTTGTGGCGATGAAAACATTGCAATAACTCACAGCTTCTGGTCGGCTGTCGAATGCCTGCAATGTTAAATACAAACACGTAGGGAAAGGTGAGGCAATGAAAGAGCAGAGAGAGAGAGGACACATAATGCAGCAGGGGAGACTGGCGTGAATGAGAGGTGACATTAGGACGAGACTGAAGAAAAGCACACACACACACACACTCTAAATGGCATGGAGAGTTACTGGCAGCGGTTGGAGCTTTACTGGAATTCCTAGTATCTGCTGATCTTGTGTTTGGTGTTACCGTCACGGCCGCTGAGCACGTTTGTTGTGGATGTGAGGCGCAGATGGTCCCATTGCTGTCTGCAGCAGGTTCCCGTTTGCGTACGCGTGTGGCTTTATTGAACGTTTTGTGCTCGTTTGTCTCATCCAGTCAGTGTGATGGGTGTGATCAGCCATTGCCGGCCAATGCTGAGAGCTGTCAGCTCGACTTAGCTCCCTAACTGTTTGTGCTTATTAGCTGCGGCTACAGAACACTGATTGCATAACTCGAGTGGGGAGCAAGGGAGTTGTCAACATTTAAATGGGGTATTACTCAGAAGAATTGTTTTTATATGTGAGATGATTGCTTGCTCAAATATCTGAATACGGTTATTTGTGAGCAAGATGAGTGTGTTGAGTTTGTTCTGGGTGTGACTCAGTGTGTGTTGTCTTACACTAAGGCTATTTCAGGACTTCTGTGGAGCTTTGGTGAGTCAACGCCAAGCGGCAACATCAAATATTCTTCAGAATCCGATTGTTCATTTTATCCTTTGCAGAGCTTTTTTCTTTACTGCAAACACCTTGGCTGCAGTTATCCAGGATTATTAAGATCCTTCCCAAATTTGTCTCAGGGCTCCACGGTGCACTTGGCTTTGAGTTCTCAGGGTTATTCAAAGGACACGGTGTGGGCCCAGGCCTCACTCTACACAGAGAGCCTGTACAACATAATATAACAGCAAAAAGGACAAACGTGGTACATTTGACAAAGAAAATCTCTTTATTTGGGATTCATTACAAAAACGAAAATACAAAAATCCCTTTTTATACATGTCAGCAAGTGATTTCAACAATAAGTTTACAATTATTTTCACACCACAGTCCATTCCAGGCTTTCCCAGCTTCCAGTGAGAGCTCAGTCTCTGCGGCACGTGGTCACGTTATTCAAACCAGACCTCTCTGCGTGTGTGTGTGTGTGTGTGCATGCGTGTGTGTCCAGACTAACCTGTGCACTTCATATTACCACTTGACTGACAGTTTGGGTTTTTTTTTTCTTTTCGCCGAGGCTTACAAAGAGTTATTACAATCACGTCTGCCCCTCCCTCATTTATTTATCACCTCATTTCTAAATGTGTCCACACACCTGCCAGGGACAACCTCCGTCTGCTAAATATTACACGCTCGCTGCCAGTTTTGCACAATCCACATCCACTGAAGCGCTCCACTAAATCCTCCCGCAGCTCATCTGCCTTCTCTTCATCTCCATACTGTGTGCTTTGTCATTAATAAGGGGATTTGAAGAAGAGATAATGGCTTTTACCTGGATTCGCCTCATTAGCGTTCTTACGGAACACCGTCCTCATTACTGTGCGTCTCAGCATCTTGATGAGGTCGTGATTTCCAAACTTTATGATGAGATACGGTATAATCCAGGGTTCAAAGCTAATGTAAACTGTCTGTCCAGATGAAAGGGCAACTTCACAGATTTTGCTTGTTTATTTTTATTCAATGAGGGATCATTCCACAGCCACAAAAGCCATTTATTTACAGCTGTGTTAACGGCTAAGTGCTTCCCGTTACTATTACACTGAATTTGTTACGTCGGTAAAGTCTCAATTTCAGCAACACGTGTGTGTGTGTGTGTGTTTGTTTGTTTGTGTGTGTGTGTGTGTGCGGCTTTTGTCAGCGTGTAATCAACTTGATGGCCTAATGCATTATTGGATGCATAAGAGATTAAACTAGATTGATGAGATTTATAAATTTGGTTTCCGATATCTGACGTCTCTGCTCGTAAATTGGACGTGGTCGTAAATGGAGAGAATGCGCGCGCGTGTGTGTGTGTGTGTGTGTGTGTGTGTGTGTGTGTGTGTGTGTGTGTGTGTGTGTGTGAGTCTCTGTACTGTGAGTAGCTGCCCGCAGCAATAGATTTCCAGCAAAAACCTGAACTGTTATTTTTCATTCCACCGTTCTGCTCCTTCCATTCCTTTATCCCACCTTGGTTTGTTCCCAAACACTTGAAGCTTGTTTCCAATCTGTCTCTCTCTCTCTCTCTCTATCTCTCTTCCCATCATCTCCTTGTTCTTTATTTCTCCTCAAAGCCCAGCAGGATCAGCGTCTGTTTCAGGGCCGTCTCCTCCACAAACCGCGCATCCACATTCTCCTGCTCCTCGAACGGGTTTAGAGCTAAAACATAGATGGAACACACATACTCCTAAATCAAACTCACGCACACACACACACAGCTCTGCATGATAGAGAATCTAACGCTCTTCCCCAGAGCTCCTCCGACTCCAAACTCCAAAGAACTTTATGCATCTGTATCAGGATGTACAGCCAACACACACACACACACTCTCACACCGACACACACACACAAACACACTGTACCTTGTTCCTCTATATCAGACAGTATTTTTGCCAGGTAGGTAAGAGGCAGAAACTCTGGTCTGAAGCCTGGCTTGTCTCTGCCTGTGAATGCAAATCCCTGTGGAAGCGGGGGGAGACACAAAACACACGTATGGATCGCGGAACTTTTAGGAACACATACGCACACACACACACGGCTGGGACAAATCTGCAACAAATCTCGAAAGTAGTCAATTTAAATAAGTATGCAGCTTCAGTTGAACTTTGGGGAGACATTCCTGTCACCACAAACCTTAAACGTTCTCTTAAGTGGTTAAAATCTGCGGCATTGGATTTCGTGAGCACAACTCTGAAGGGTTTTAGTGTTTCCACGTGGATCTCTGGAACACCGTCACTTTATTTGCACTCCGCAGCTCTTAAAGTGTGTGTGCGCACGTGAGAGAGAGTGCACCGAGCCCACGTTTCTCTGCACATTACCTTGCTTTTGCTGTGTTTCTCCAGCAGACTCCGGACGTAATCTCTGGAGATGGAAGCGGAGGTGACAGGATGGTCCCACATCTGGTAGATCCTCTGCTCCATCGACTACACACACACACACACACACATAGTACACAAATGCACACAAAATAGACTCAGTTTTGGACGTTTGTAGCCATCGGTCATGGCTGATCATCCCTGGAGCACGTGAACATCTGTCCCTTTCGTTTTTGCCAAATGAAATTCCAAACCATTATCTGAGGACTCGACTGCTGAAGGGGATTTCCAGAGCGAGCTCATTTTTCATAGTTGAGGTATGCACACATAACACACACACATACTCACAGAAGACATTACAGGTGTGAATAACACAAACAGAGTAACATTCTATAAACATCTACTGAATACGTGCGTGTGTGTGTGTGTGTGTGTGTGTGTGGTGTGTGTGTAGTGTGTGTGTGTGTGTGTGTGTGTGTGTGTGTGTGTTTGTGTGCGCGCGCGTGTGTTGTACCTGGCAAACTCACCCAACAAGAGATACTAAAAGTCAACATTCCTCTGATCACAGTGCGGACACACACACACACAAACACAGTGGGTGTTATATTTCTGGTGAAATATACTGGACTCACATTGGAAAACATTACACAAGAGCCGGAGGAGACACACAAAGCGCGTACACACACACACACACTGAGCCTGGAGACTACCTAGCCTACCCCCTCCTCAACACACATACACACATGCTTTCACACCCCAACCAGTTACACGGGTGCTTTGTGATTGGCTTCAGGGAGGCTTGAGGGAGATGAGACCGAAAATAAGTTCTCACTCTTAATTGGAGCAGAATGGGAAGTTTGGGGAGAAACCCAGTGGAGACATCAGAATCTCTCTCCCTAACTTATAGATGGAATTGTAATCCGCTCATACATTGTTTATTAAGTCCTTATAGCAAATACCAGGATGGAAAACACATGACATCGCCGCCCTCTCCACCAAACCTGCTCAGCCTACCTGCCACCATCACCACAGCTTACATTATTCTACTCAACTGCAGGATTTAGTTTGCAGAGTGACTAATTCACGCTCCGGATAAAAACATTATCCCCTCTTCAGGCTTTAATCCTTAAAACACACTTTTTTCTTCACTTCTCAGACACACACAGGAGAGAAATTACCTGGGGGAGTCTCTTCAGAATGCTGAACTTCAGTTTCTCGTTGGCGTCGCTGTTGTCTAAATCTGGAGTCAAAAAGGAAACGGAGGCAATGTGCTGCAAATTAATCTGACAAATTTGAATTTTCACACGGATAAGGTGACATCACGCATCCTCTGTTCTTGTATATTCCAGCTTATTACCAGAAAACACTTTCTGTATGAAAATGTGGGCTGGGAAAGAGGAAAAACAAACGTCTCAGTGATCTGCAGGGTTGTGAAAGGCCCCTGTGGTGGCCTGTTGTAAAACCCTCCAACACGCCACCACATTACTGTCATGATTGATTCCCATTTAGTTCAAACTCATACATCATCTGTTTTTCAATGAGGCATATTTTGCGTCGCAGTGAGCAGCAGCGAGCTCATTCATCCATTTTTTAGCATCTCATCTGCATCGGGGCCGCGGCGGTGAGAGAGAAGCCGAGCGTTCCTCTGTAGCGACTCGATTCGGCACCTTCAGCACAACTCCCAGGTGCTGCCGGGCATGCTGGGAAATGTAGTCCTGTCAGCATGTCCTGAGTGTCCTCTGCTTTCTCTTCATCAGCACAATCCCCAGATTGAGATATGGCCAAAGTCCTGCATTTGCAGAAAATGTACTCCCCCCCCATCGTCCGAATGACGCAGAAAAAAGTCTGACAGTCGTATTAACGGCTGAGTGAAAAATCCTGAGCGGCTGCAGTAAAAAACCATCAAACCTCAGGGCAGCTAACGCCTCTGCCTGACAGTTTATGAATATGATTTAGAGCAGGAAGTCAGACAACAGATATAAGAGCTCTGGTCGGGGTAGTCGATGGATATTTGTGTAATTTCTGGGGAGAAGGGAGGCATGAAAGACCACATCAAAGTCCTGTTCTCTCCCTTTCAAGCTCCAAATCATTCAGACTTCCTGCCTTTTCAGCTGCGAGGCTCTCTCTTTGGTGATTGTGTCCATGAGAAAGAACCGTTTAGACTGCAACCACACCAAGAGCAACAACAAACACCAGATATTTTGGTGCTGTTGTTCTTGGTGCCAAGCCCTGAATGTTTGGTCCTGTGAGGGTTGGATTTTCCACTGCCCGAAATCCACACCAGAACATAAACAATGAGACATTCCTGTCATACTTAAAAAGAACTGGACTGAAAAATCACCTGCCAACCAGTGATGGCAGGCTGCATGTTGTGCAGGCTGCTCTGTCCTCTTTAAACATCACAAGTGCAACCGCAGTGACCAGTGTGGTTTCTGTGTGTGTGTGTGTGTGTGTGTGTTAGCATCTAACATGTCGGTGGTGATCCATTTTGTTCACCGACGCCATGTTACTGATCTCATTTCAGGGTTTCGGTTTTCAGTTTAAAGTATTAACAGTCGGTCCATGGTTTTCAAAATCAAGCTGAATCATCATTTTCAACGTTCCTTATCCTTTTAATACGCTCCGTACCGTCCGGTTAACCCTTCACGAAGCTGCGGTCACGTCAGATGATGTCGTGCGCATATTCCATGTGATCTTTAATGATTTTCTGCTGTTACCTGCTGTCTGCAACTTCCTGTGGGTTTTGTGTTGCAAATGATACGAGTGTAACAAAGGTGGAGGAAGTTCCAGCCATCTGGTTTCCTGTTGTCGTAGCTTGTGGCGGTCATGATTAAATGCTAAAACTATTATGCCCAACCTGTATGTATCAGTAAGCCTGTAGGAGACATTTAAAATTCATATTTTACAGGCTTCAGGCTTTGATCAATAATAGTATCAATTTACATGTAATTTTTTTATATTTATTATATTTATACTTATTATATGATCATTAGTTGAACAGTCAACTAGACCAACTCATACTGTATCTGTACTATATTACTGTTTAGCTGCACAATTTTCTGACTTCACAACTTTCCAACTTCATAATTTTAGGGATATTTGCCAACAAAAATACAAAATATGTGTAATTTATCTTCAAAAGTATCAAATATTAACAGTATAAATTTTTTTAAACTGTATATCAGTCTCCCAATGTTTCAATTCGTCAACAGTTTGCATTATTCCAAGAGGATTCCACTGAGATTTGTCATTATTTACGCAATCTCTGAGGCTTTTGTGATGTTACTGCACACTTTTCACTTTTTTTTTTTTCACTTCTCAGAGCGATCCACCCCTCAAAAAAAAAGAAAGAAAGCGTTCACTGTCTTCGGGTCGCGTGAAGGGGAAACCCTGAGTCAGCACTTCTCCGCTCTTCCTCGGAATTCAAACAGCTGAGGCACAGATTCGATGACTCATTTGTCTCGCAGTTCTGTCGGGGGGAAGGAAAATGAATCTTCTTCCGATGAATCCTCTCTCACACGAAGTTTTAAGTCAGAGAGGAAGACGCGCTTGGCTGTGTAATTATTGATCCCCGGTAGGTACAATATCGGTAAAACATCCCCGCAGCTCCCGTGTTCTAACCTCTGCTGCATTCATTTCCTCCCTAAAACTTTTTTGACTTTGTCGTAAATCTGGGATGAACCCACGTTTCTGTCCGCACTTCCTGGATTTCACGCGGCGAGGTCACTTTAGTTCCGCCTCATCTTGCTTCAGACGGGGAACGGCTCTGCTTCCAAGCAGTTCGCAGTGCTTTACCCTTCCAAAACTTTCCATTAGCCGACGCCGTTTGGCACCCGGTGAGTTTTATGGGCTCTCGGCGGAACAGTTTGGCCCTGACCCGCTTCACT
Organism: Genypterus blacodes; assembly: GCF_046128005.1. Taxonomy (NCBI): domain Eukaryota; kingdom Metazoa; phylum Chordata; class Actinopteri; order Ophidiiformes; family Ophidiidae; genus Genypterus; species Genypterus blacodes. The sequence goes on from NW_027466821.1 coordinate 5,011,179, forward strand.
TCAGGTCTTTTGGCATCACACAGGGAAATAATCCTCAGTGGAGGTCCTTCATCAAAGTTAAAGCTCCAGCGAGTGACAGTACTGAGTGTAATATCTGGAATCAGGAGGCAATACTCCTCCTGATTGACTGTGACTTGGATACACCGTGACTAACAAGGTAGAATAAGCTGGAATAATGTTGTGAAAGTCAAAGTTTGTGCCTCTCTGGATGTTTTGAAGCTTCATAGTGGGTAGAGAGACCGCATCAGCGCCGCTCCTGCGTTCTGTCCTCATTCAACATGAAACCACAGAGCACCACAGTGAGCAACATAAGAGCGCCTGTCTGTCTGTCTCAGTCACACATGTGCACAACCTGCCCACCATCAGCATCTCCATCTCCATCTTCATCCCTTAACGATGACCGTCAACAATAGTGCCGGTGTGGCAAACTGTCTCTGGGCCTCCTCCTCCTCCTCCTCCCCCTCCTGCGTCCAGACTGAGCACATCATCGCTGGTCTGATTCTCTCAGGCTGCTGCCTGGTTGGTGTCCCCACCAACATCTTTGTCATTGCAAGCCTCGGCCGGCGTCTGCGTCGCACCTCCATCACCATCCACCTCCTCTTCAGCCTGGCCGTGTCGGACATCCTCACCCTGCTCTGCCTGCCCGTCGGCATGGTGATGTTCTACAACGGATTCCCTCTGACCGACGCACTGTGCTACCTCTATTTTTTCTTCTTCTTCTTCTGCCTTTCCTCCGGTTTTATCACCCTGGTGCTGATGAGCATCCAGCGGTACTTTCAGGTATGTGAAATGTTACGCTTCGTTTGACATCAATTTTTGAGGGAGAGAGAGAGAGAGAGCGAGTAGCGTGAGATGTCAGCAGCTGCCATTAAGGGCCTCATCACAAACTAAACAGAGAGAGCGAGAGAAGCACTAATGCGTTTTGAAATCTGTTTGGTTCTTTTCAGCAGGGAGAAACTGTTGGGCTGGCAAATTATCAGCAAAGCACCGATGGCAGCTTGATGCCAAAACATCTTTTATCTGTGTCCATGCGTTAAAAGGAAAATGTGGCAGAAAATGAGGTGTGAATTGCAGCACAAAAGAATATTCACTGTGCAGAACAGAAAAATGTTTGGGGTTTTTTTTTTTGGAGGGCGAGTGATAGACAACGTTCTTCCAGTTCCATTACGCTGAAACGCACAGTTAGAAGCTCCCATTAGCCGAGCGTGTGGCTACGCATACTAAGTGTTCTTCGGCAGAGACGGGATTTCAGATCTTGATCAATGGACGACCTCAAGCGAAAAATGTCACCACGTTTGTTGCAACAGGTTCTTCATCCCAAGAAGTGGGCTTGGCTGAGCAAGAGAGACCAGAAGGTGCTGGTGTTGGGCGCGTGGGTGCTGGGAGCCCTGCTGTCTCTGCCTGTGCTGTTCTGTTTGAGAGACGACGGGGCCGGCGACGAGGGAGATGCTCGTCACTCCTGCACGAACCTAAGGATCATGCCCATCCTGGAGGTGGTGTACTCAGGATTAACAGTCGCAAGTTACCTCATCCTGTTGTACTTCTACCTGCGACTCGTACGAGGGGTCAACAGGGTCAAGCTCTCCAACAAGTATCAGTCTCGAATGGCCAAGATCATCCTTCGAATACTTGCCGCCTCCTTGGCCTTCTCCATTCCTCCGCTGGTCCTCCGTGTGCTGCATGCGGTCGCGGCGCTCAAGGAATCCCCGCATCTTCTTCAGCTCAGTAAGAAGCTGGTGTTTGTGGAATGTTTGTATTTCCTCAATCCCTGCCTCAACCCGTTCCTCTATTTCTTTTCCTCTCGGGATCGGAAGGGACGCGACTGCAGCAAAGGAAGAGAGTCCGAGTCCTGTAAGGATGGCTTTTAAAAGATCACCGCCCTGCTTTATTCTTCTTTCCTCTTTCAATGGCACCTTGTTACCTTAGTAACCTAACTCTCCATATACTGTACATGACTGACTCTGCTTGCTACCTGTAGGAGAATCAATAGTAGTACAAATGCCAATACTGTCACAAAAGTATGAATGTTCTAATTTCAGACTTACACATTTGATGAATATTATATTAAAGCGGCAGTATAGGATATTTTACAACCTTGTCTTCCCTGTTATATTTATAAATATATTAACACTTTATACTCTATACTTGTATATCTTTAATCACTTTTCTGTAACTTTCTTTTAACGCAGAACAATGCAGTCAGCTCCTTTGTATACATTTAAAAATAAATGCTTGCATACTGACTGGCATCAAACATTTACAATAGAGTTCATTTAATCAGCAGGAACTTAACGTCTATGAGTTTGGATAGAAATACACAGAAACTACTTTCACATCCAGAAATGCGTGCGTGTATGCCTGTGCGTGTGTGTGTATGTGTGTGTGTGTGTGTGTGTGTGTGTGTGTGTGTGTGTGTGTGTGTGTGTACCTGTCATGAGCCGAGACACAAAGGTTTCAGTGAGCTGCAGGAGCCCGTGGTCGATGTACTGCAGGAAGGTGTGATGAGGGAGGCAACGCACGCCAAACACAGCTAACAGGGTATTATAGCCTGGAGGGGAGAGAGAGAGAGAGAAAGAGTGAGCTTTAACCTCTGAAGTTCTTCACCATAGCTGATGAAAAATATACCCATACACCGTGAACACACACACACACAGTCCGCTGCATAACCTCTGAGTGATGTTTTCTTCTTCTTTTTTTCTAACCACGCTCCACCACACTAATAGGCAGCTTCTGACTCACACTAACACACATTTGCACCTGTTAAGTGCCTTGCTCGGAGGGGGGGATGGGAGAGAGGTACTTTTTATGCCGGTCCAGACCAGAGTGGTGTCTCATACCTAGCAGTAGAACTATCTAAGGCCAAGAGACGTCTCCCAAAAGCTCAAGTTCAGGGCGCTTCTGGTCATTTTCCCAGACAGAATTTGATCTTCTGGTGCTTTCTGGTGTAACATCAGGCGGCTGGTTGCATCACCGCTGCAGAGCTCCGCATTCCTCACGGTTCTTTCCTTATTTTCCTGCGCTGTCGAAATTATTTGTCTGGGCTCCGCACTTCATAAAACAGTAAATAAGCTCCATCTTCCTTCCTTCTCGCCGTCCTGTCGCCTGTGTCCCTACTGCACCCTCTACAGGCAGGAAGTGGCACAAACTTCATAAACATGTTGAGACATAACCGTGACTGTTGAGGTCGTAATTCCCCGTGTGGTGATTTGTCGTATATTTGGGTGGCGGCGCTCTAAAGCTTCGCCCGCCATAGATCTGATCAGTGGGAGGAGCTAGAGAGATGCAAGTTTTGTTACTGGGTAAGCATTTAAGTAAAGCGATGAAAACATTACATGCTGTAAAAACATTGTTTCATTGTTTCTTCTCTGGCAGCACACTGGGCCCCTCACACACACACACACACACACACACACACACACACACACACACACACACACACACACACACACACACACACACACACACACACACACACACACACACACACACTGTCCAAGAGCAGAATGCAACTGAGTAATGGGGAGGGTTTCAAATTAATTCAGATTATTGAAAATATATTCAGCTACCACGTTACCCATGTCTGCACTATGCTAATGTTTAACATATTTTTGGTTACATTAGTGCAGGAGTGAGAGTCGGGGTCCGCGGTGCCACAGTTCCAACACACATTGTTATTCTGGGTGACGAGAGAGCCAGAGAATACTATGATACTAAAATGTGTGTGTGTGTGTGTGTGTGTGTGTGGGTGGGTGGGTGTGTACCTGGTGGGAGGGGCAGGCAGAGTCCTCTTGTGGCTTCCAGGATCCGAAACATGAAATGAAACATAGACCACTCTGCTGGACTACCCTGCTGTGCGCTGAAATATCACACACACACACACACACACACACACACACACACACATACATACAGTCCAGGAATCTTTTGAATAAGAATGTTACATAACGTGATCACACACGTGAAAAAGGTCAGCTGTGTTTGATTGCAAGAGCAGGAAGTGATTGGATCTGGAGCACACATGTGTAAAGACGAACACACGACGGACGTACACACACATGAACACACACACACAGACACAGAGAGAAGATAATGAAGGGTTACTCACAGGCACAAAACACGAGGTCCAAGTTTGCTCTTCAGCCACACTGACTCCAACATGTGCCTGATGATTTCCAGCTAAAGACACAACACACACGCAAACACACACGTTTTGAACACGTTGAGCTCAGCAGAGAGAGAAAGCCTGCTTATAATTAATAATTCGGTTTTTTGGATTTCTTTGTTTCATTGCGCACTTCTTTAACTTTCAGCTTCCTCAATTCCTTCTTTCACCCCCGCTTCCCATTTTCATTTCCCCCCTCTACACAAGCAACACAGTGAATCATTCTCTTCACACACACACACACACAAACACACAACCACACACACACACACACTCATCATTTCACCACACAAAGTATCACTCGTCCACACATGAGTAAACTGTGCAATATACTCAAACTTCCCTGCTGCTTACTAGGAGACACACACACGCACGCACACACTCTCTGTCCGCACATGACCACTCTCTCATCTCTGCGCCGTGGCAAAACAGGAAGTGGATGTGCCTCATTCTCATCCTGCAGACCGGTAGGAAAGCCTGCTGCTGTCTGACCCCCCCCCCCCCCTCGAACACACGCTAAAGTCCTGCCGTGACCCCCCATGGTGAGAACGTCACTTGCTTACGTAACCGGTTTGCCAAAAAATACAAACACAATCAAAATGGGGCCAAAGTATCTACTCCCTTTGCTTTTTTCTACAGACATCTTTCTACAGTGTTTCAAAACTCCATATATCAAATTGTAACGCCAGACTGTTAACCTGTTAACCGCATCGACTGCGTTTGCTAAACTCAATAATGAGACATTCCTTCTTCATCCGTTAGCTTTTCTCCTGGTTGCTGATAGAACTCTGCCCCCCTCCCTCTCCCCCTCCCCCTCCTGAGATCAATGAAAAGCACAAAAATATGTAGTCTAAAAACAGACAAGTGATTAAAGGCGAACGCTCCTGCTTAGAAATCCTTAGGTGGCTCTTTTATTTGAGTAAAATCAAGGATCAGCGATTTGTCTTAATGAGCCGCCGCCGCTTCTGCTGCCGCCCAGACGAACACACTGAATGTACACACACACCGTGGCTCCCCCCCGCTGAGGGAAAAAGTTCAATAACCCCGAGTGCGCCGTAACTTTTCTGCTGCATAATTAAACATTTAAAATATTCCAGCCGATTCCATTTCTTTTGAATGTGCATTCCCTCGCCTCTTAATCGTTTGCGTCCGGCTATTAGCGGGCTTGTTTCAGTCGCCGGAGGAATGCATCTCGGTTGTCCGTGGCAAAATGGAGACGGGAGATAAATAAGTATGACAATAATGTACTGTGGAGCTGTAATCTATCATAGCAGAAGTTCCACAGCTCTTAACAGCTGTAATCTATTTCACCCCACAACTTCTCCCTTGTGTCAACGCAGCCATTAGTCTCAATAAGCAATGACACAAGGGGGGGTGGGGGGGGGATGTTCTTTCATTGCGGAAAAGCGAGCGAGGCTTCTTTGAAATGTACCACCCGAGTGTTTTGAGGATGAGTGAGTTTGACGCCGAGGTGCATTCAGGGGATTCGGTTTCGGCCGCAGTTGTGGGAGCGCAATGGCCCCAAAACGTGAGAGGGAGCAGATGGGGGAGGTTCCTGCCACGTACCTGAGACAAATACATTCAGCAATGATCACCCGTTTCCATTTAAGAGCTCATCTCGCCGGCTCGCGATGCAGGTTAATGCTCCTTGAGTAGAGCCATCGTCTGGATTCCTTCCTATGGCCCTTTTCCGCTCTTGTCATTTGCAATTCCGTAAAGTCTAAAAACGTGCTGCACCCTGCTTTCCATTCGATTCAGGCCTTTACCCTTGGCCTGCTTTAATACAGTTGGATGATGTATGCTTTATGTCTGCTCTTCGCAGTCGAGGGAATCGTCTCCTAGGAATACTAAAGGCCGACTTCATACCAGCCGGCGTCTCAGTGCGGAGCCGATCCCCACCCGCGCGGAGACACTTTACTCTTTGGGTGAATACGCAAAGCAAAAAGACTCAAACGGTGGCCTGAACCTCTCCAAAGCTGAGGAGCACGAGTCCATCCGAGTGTGACACTGCCAGAGTCACTTAACCTTCCTGGAGATTTGAAGGTAAAAAGTGGGAAGTAAACATAACCTTGAACGGTGCACTAAGTAGAGTTCAATGCTTCTTTTATGAATAAATAAATACAGATTGAGTTCCTGGACCTCTTTCAAAATAGGCCAATACACAGGCACACACACACACACACACACACACACAAACACACGGCGTGCACCAACCAATTTAGCTACGTAGTTCACAACCAGCGAGTCAATCTTCTTCTTCCCCAGTCGAGGCAGGTGTCTGTTCAGATGCTCCCGGAGCTTATCGACTGTCTGCAATGCAAAACACACACACAAACGCACCTTTAATATTGTGTGTGCAGTCAAGTGTGTGTGTGTGAGCGTAGCGTGAATGAAAGTGAGATTTCGTGTTTGTGAGCCTGTTTTGCGCATACTTTGCAGTGCTCTCGGCAAGGTCAAATTGAGTCCACCTCATCTTTTCGCTCGGCTACAGTGTTCCGGAATTGATTTGGAGGAGGAGAGGAAAGGGGAGGAGAGGACAGGAGAGGAGAGGAAGGAGGAGGAAAACAAGTGCAGAGTTGACAACATCCCGACATCCTCCGGGGACAAGGAGAGAGGAGGCAAAGAGAGGGGGGACAGAAGGAGAGGGGGAAGAATCAAAGGATGGCCGAGGGGGAAGGAAGCGACAGAAGGCGAGACGGAGGGAGAAAGGAGGCGGAGAGGAGGACTGGGTCACTCTAAGAATAGCCGAGAGGCTGCCGAGCATCCAGAACCCTGGATGAGTCCCTTTAAATTGAAGCCATAGATGCTGAGCCTGGGGGAGAAACGCTGGAGGAGATGAAACTGTCCGTCAGACAGCGAACACAACCGGAAAAAGCCAGGCGGGGGACCTTAAAGGTGCTGACTCATCCATCTGCAACCGCTGAGTAAAATCATCTCTACTAGGAGAAACAGTTATCAGACCTGCCCCCACCCCCTTGAAGAAGCCGCTTTTATCATGGATTTCTGACGTTCTATGCAGTCCATGCGATTGATTGATTAAGTGATCGATTTTAGTCATTGATCAATTTCTGGGACCCAAACAAAAACAAAAATAGCCCCACGCATTTCCTAGATCAATTATTGCTGGACCGGTGTTTCACTTATGCATTCCCCCAGGGGTTACGACCCTGTGTGTGTGTTTGCTCACCAGGCCGATCAGCGCCCTCTGTTGGTGGTCTTCCTCCTGGAACAGCGGCACCTGCATCTTATCTGGAAGAGACCGGGCAACAGTGGGTACACAAGGCGCATAAAAGACTTTGATGGCGCTCGATTTGACACGACCGTGCAGCCTCAGGTGTGTTTGTGTGTGTTTGTGTGTGTGTGTGTGTGTTGGAGCGGGGAAAATCATTAAATGGACCATCAGTCGAAAATGGAGTGGATCCCAATTCTGGTCTTTTACGACTTAAATAAAATGAGAGAACTGAACCTGAGATATTAATGGATTCTTTTTGGGGTTGTGTTTGTGCTTGAAAAATACATTGCAAGGCTTTGGGGGTTATGAGGCTGCAATCCCGCTGAGTGTAAGTGTGAGTGTGTATGTGTGTGTGTGCGTGTTTTGTTTTATGTCAGCTGCACAGAAGTGGACCAAGCTCAAACTAGGTTACTTTAACTGAATTATTTCCGCACACACACCAACAAACACCATCTTTTGATCACTCTTACACACACATACACACACATAGTGAAACCTGTACATTTCTACATTTCCTCTATTTGCTTTCATTTCTGCTGGACCTTGGTTGTTTTTGCATTTTTTGTCCCTTTGACCTGCGTTGCCATAGTTACGGCACTGTTGGAGTTATTTGCGGGGATCGTCTTAAAAGCTAATTCCCAAATCATCAAAGAAACATCACAAACAGCAGGATTTGACTGATGTGTTGCTGAACATTTGGGCGCGGCGATTCAAAAACAGCAGCTGATCCAAGAGATCCAAAAGGAGCTATGGTGACATCATGATTCTTGGGCTAGTAGTGTAAGCATCTGCGTGCGAGGGGCGATCGAATTTCAGTCCGTGCGTCTTCTACGATTGAATGTGAGGGAGTGTATGGGTGTGTGTGTGTGTGTGTGGGTCCTGTCTCATATTTGACGCAAAACAGCTGCGTTGGATTCGAGAGGGAGAGAGAGAGAGAGAGAGAGAGAGAGAGAGAGAGAGAGGAAGACAAAGAGTGCGAGGAGAAGGAAGCACCTAACCCCTCGCTGTTATATAATTATCTCATTCTTCACCTCTCCTCTTTTTCTTTGACTGTATTTCCCTCCCCCCCCCCCCCCCCCCCCCCTCCTCCTCCCCCTCCCCCTCCCTCTCCTCTCCCTCCATGATAAATTAGCGCTGCGGTTCTGTTCAGCTCAATTCTCCAGTGGGCATGAAGAATGTGACCCCAGGAAGAACACACAAACCCAATCGCACTCAACTAGGTATAAAGTGCCATATTTTACCCATTTGTTGTGTGTGTGTGTGTGTGTGTGTGTGCCGGCATGTTCACATCCATTATTCATGTGTGTATAGAGCGTATTGTGTCTTACCGAGACACCAGGTGTCCACCATTGATAGAACTCTGCAAAATGAGAAGAAAAAAAACAATCCCTGAAGGCAGAATTCTCATTTTGTAAATGGGAAGAATGCAGAAAAAGTACAAAGGAAAATTATAGATAAGTATTAATTGAGCGGTTGAGCAGCTGCAGTTTTAACTTGGAATTACTATTTGAGAAGTGGTGATATTTAAATGCACCGCAAATAAGAAAATCTGAACTTGGCTTCCCATCATCCCAACATGAGTTCAGCCATGTTCCTCTGATTGATCTTTGACTTTTACATTCACTAATCACAAGTGTGTCGATGTAATCGGTGTTCAGTGTTTTACATACAACTTTATTTTCTCTCTCTATTTCCATTCATAGCATTCATAGCTTGGGGAAAAGTGTGCAACATTCACCAATCAAATGTCCCAGAAGGTGGGAAATAGCTCCTTCACAAGAATATACCCAAAGATAAACGTACATGTTAGATGTCTATATTGCTTCAGAAGCAACTTTGGAGGGGGCAAACATTCCTAAGCCAAGAAACATTTCAACGCATTTTACAGGTGATGAATGTGCTCCTGCTTAGTTATGAATGCAGGAAAAGTCAAATTCTTTCAAATCAGATTGCTCATATTGGGGTTGCCATGTCCAGAGATCAATTTCCCAGTCCACCTTAAACCTGGCGTACAGAAGACACATCACTAAACGACGCTAACGCCAAACCTCCTCCCAATTTGGTCCAAATCAAGCTGGATATCACTTTAAAAATGGTAAGAAATTGGATCAGTGGCGTTGAGGGCCTTCTGTCATCTATAATTCTGACTTTGGAGCGCCTCGTCGGGCCAAACTGTGTACGTTCCTCGAGATTCTCTGCCTTCTTTCCGCTCCCTGGTGTCTGTACGTTTCTTCACACGGCTACAGTGTGACTCAGACCTACTTTTTTGTGTTCTCCTCAATGTGATTCATGTGGCTGGAAGATATCCTCTCGTTCCTCTGAAACACAGCAACAGTTGTCATGGGGGGGAGGGGGAGGGGCTGCTGTCACAAAGAACCCAACAGATATACTGACAAAGACACACACACACACACGCGCCAAGCATCAAGCAGCATACTGAATGGGATGATAAAGTCAACTTCTTCTACTGTGAGTTGAATTTAGTTGTAATTTGTGTTTCACATACACACAAATACTGTATATATACACACACACACACACACCAGATTGTCCCAGTCAGCCTGTATAGATGAGGTTCTGTATCTGGGGTTAGGAACAGCTTCCAGGTGTTTTGTCCTCTCCGTGTTCCACTGCAGCTCTGACCAAAAACCCTGGAGACTCCTGGCCTACACACACACACACACACACACACGCACAGAGAGATACACTCAAGTGACAAAGCAAGGGCACTGCAAAACAATTAAGGATAATTGCATGTGAAATCCACACAAACAGACCGAATGAATCCTAGTCTGCTGTATACATAATGGAACTCGTTAGCATAAAGCATCTTAACGGTTCCACTGCAGTGCAACACAAAGTTCCTGCAGTTCACTATGATGATAAAAGGGATACATATAGATTATTAAAGATTATTAAAGAGCAATTCATGCGTGTTGCACTGCGCTGAGTAAGTTCTTCTTACCTTTCCTTTAAAACCAGGCTGGGCATGCAGCACTGTGGTACAGAACACACCAGGGACCTCCAACAAACACACCGGCACCTCCTCAAACAGACACACGCACTTAAGATTCATGTCCATACGTGTGTGTGTGTGTGTACTGTTTATTTTTATGCCTTTGAGTGTGTGTGTGTGTGTGTGTGTGAGTGTGTGTGCAGTACCTTCTTATCAAATATAGAGGAGTAAGGCAGGACTTTATCCAGGCTGAGTGACTTCTCATAACTAATTCTGTACAAAGACGCTGTGAGACAGAGACAGAGACACTCAGACAGACAGGGAGACAAACATTGTACAATATTTGTGTGTGCATGTTGTGAGAAATTATGCAAATGTGTTCAACAAGGTGCTCCGAAGTTCAACCTGATCTTCCATGCACCAGGTGTTGCTTGTTCTATTAAAGTTTAAGTATTAAATATGTATATTTACAAAGCCATTATGTGTACAAGAATAACAGACGCACGCACAGATGGGTATAAAATGTGTTTTGCTACGTCTGACAGGATTTCACCGTGTTTTTCTCAGATATTCCCAGGTTTTTCGTCTAACCCCGGCGTCTCTAAGGTCTCCAAATAACCAAATTAATTTCCTTATCCAGACGTTGCACAGCTGTGTGAGGAGCGGCGATGTGACGTGACGTGAGCAGGGACAGAAGGGAAACGTAGACCTGGTTTACCTAGAATGAACTCCTGGATCTGATCGAAGGACTCCAAGGCCATGACGTTGTCGCACAGCCACTCTATGACCTAGAAACAGGATGGAGACAGGGCATCCTTTAAAGCGTGTCATTTCATTCCTACTTCATCTAATATCCCCACTGAATCAATACTCAGCCTCTGATTGGATGTAGAATAGAAACATAAAGAGAAATAAAACACTTATGTCAAAGAAAAGGCACAACCTCCATCAGCAAAGAATACCAAATGTTGCCGTGGTGATTAATTGCTGAACCCAGCCTGCACTAATGAAGCTTATGACTCATTTAACGCCTAAAGAAAGGATTTATGGCGATCAATCGTTGTATTACTAATAGACTGAGTCACAGGTCAGAACAAACTTAATATCTCTCTCTCGTCTCTCTGTTTGATCTACTTCTCTGTCCCGTTCCATCACGACCCCTTGTCTCTTCCCCTTCAAGTCCTCGTCCCTCCATCTGCTCACTTCCAACTCAACGCTGACACCTACAGCACCAGCTTGAAATCACAGCCTGTTCTCCCATTGTCTCATCCTGACGGCTCAAACCTCCGTGACAGCTAGTTGGATTCACTCGATCGTATCTGACGCAGTGACATTGTCTCCGGCTGTACCTTGAGCTCCAGGTTTGGGTCGTTTCCCATGTAAACCAGCAAGCAGTGGAGGGCAGCCAGGCGCTGAGGGTCTGTCTCACTGCTGGAGAGCCTTGTGTGTGTGTGTGTGAGAGGGAGAGGGAGGACAGTCAGAAACTTTCATTTAAATTATGCAATTGAACAGAAATAAATGTGCACCAAAAATGTTTCCCAATGATGAAATTTAACTTTTGGCCAGCGAGGATCTGATTGTGCTCACCTGGGCATGCAGGTGGGTGTGTCCGATCCAAGTATCTGCAGCAAGTAGGTGGGGCTAAGCTCTGCGCTGTAGGTCATCCCATTGGCCAGATCCAACAGAGCCGTGCTGGACTCTTCCTCCACATGCAGGACAGAGACATCACCCGCCAGACACTGCAGGCCCACGGCCGCATCTCCACCTGAGGGTTTGTCGAGAAGAAGAGGAGGAGGTACAGAAGATGCGAGGGAGGAAGATGGCGCTCTGCCTGGTGAAGACTGCATGCGAGATCTTCGTCTTACCAGGGAGGAAGAGGGACTGACAGAGGATCTCCTGCTGCCGGGTGTTGATGCAGTGGAGGAAATGGCCCGGAAGGTAAACCAGGATGTAGTAACCTATTATAGAAAGAGGAATAAGTAAAAAAAAGTAGTCTAAATATGCTGTTGCTGATGAAGATGATGATGAGCACTGTATCACCTATTGGGATGAAGAGTGGATGGGGGCATGGCGTTTGCTGTGGTGACTCTTTATCGTCCAAAGTCACTCTGAACACCTTAGTGCAGTCTGGAGCGAGACATGGGAGAAAACATGAAATTAAAGCAATGAAACTCTCTTTAAAGGAGAAATACACACACATACACACCTTTGTGAACCAAAACCAGCGTGTAGATCACTTCCTTGTCACTCACAGGCTGGCTGTAGCACACACACATGCTCCCTAGAAACAAACCACAAGAAGGTGCCGGTATGAAAATGACGTCCACGATAATCAATGTGAAATCATTTCTGATCCAGTATTGTTTACATTAAAGTATTAGAAAACACAGTCAATTTGTGGAAACATTGATCTGCATAATTAATACCCACCAGGCAAATTACTGTGGCAGTGACCCTGCTTTAGTCATATCAAACGTGATTAAACCACGGTTAATCACGAGCTTTGTGGTTAAAGCGTGAATCAGAACTTTAATAGGCATTTGTATGTGGCGTTAATAAAAAGTAGGGCTGCACCTAACGATTTTTTTTTTAACGATTAATCTACAGATTATTTTTTAGATTAGTCAATTAATCTATAGATTATATTTATTACGCAATATAGCAATTATTTCCCCCAAAATCGATATTATATATTATATATATAAATAATAACTTCTCTTGAAAACAAACAAACGTAGCAAAGGTTATGCGATGCATTATTCCACAAATAACATGGGATTAAGCTTTTTAATAAAAAGCTTCATATCCCCCTTTGAAAGACTCTTTCAATCAGGCTCATTAAGACATAATGTTATGACTTATATTCTAAAACTTGATCTAAAATATGACCCTGATAAATAATAAGATGTCACTTATAAGATGATTCATTGACAATGTACGAATCATTAGAAAGGATTACATCATTCATTCTAATTTCATTAGCACTTTAATGGCAATCCATCACCGTGACTGTTAATTTTTAAATGCCCACAACTTTTAATGTATAATATCTGTAGGAGTGATGCATCGAGATTTATTATCAGGTGTCATTTGCATGGCAGATTATAATGTAGTTTATTAGTTGTGATGTGACTTACTTTCTTGTTTTCACACACCGAGGAACACAAGACATAAAAATATGATTACAGACATTAGGCATCGAACTGGATATTTGTTTGTGATGTTGTTTTACATTACGAGTGTGTTTGTGTCGTGTGTATGTGCGTGTATGTGTTACCTATTCTGTTTGTGAACACTTCCATTCTGACACGCTCCTGCACAACTCTCTCCATATGGTGATGGTCAAAACCCAGATTTACAAATCTGATGAGCACACACACACACACACACACACACACACACACACACAGAATATGCATAACTGTAACAAGTAAGCTGTCATGTGTTGTGTTTGTGTCTTCTGTGTGTAGTTGTTGCATACTTGACTGCACTGAAAGACTTAGCAGGTAAATCCAGTGGAAGCACCAACTGTAAGACATAAAAATGTGATATTTGTTCTTCATTTTGCTAACAGTTGTGTGCAAAAGTGCCGATGAGGAATTCAGAAGTCTTACCACCGTCTCACAGCTGTGGTTTTGGAAAAACTGAACACACTGCAGCACAAACCTGTCCTGCAAAACACACACATGAATACATTATTGTGTGTGATTAAGTACGTTTATTTTGTAAACTAGGACAAGAGTGTGTATACAGTATAGGTTTGTAGCTAATGTGTGTGCGTTACCTTATGTGTGAGGTAGTAGAGTCTTTGTGTGTGTCCGTCCCATTGGATCCACCTGAAGTCCTCCACGATTCTCTCTGCTACTTTGGACAAACGCTCCGGATTCATCATCACCTGATTTCACACAGACATATTCACACTCTTGAGGCAATTTTAACAAAGTTCCTTGATTTTTTAGGTCATTTACATGCAAACTATATCAGTCAAAACACGTTTAACTCTGTTCAAGTCCATTTTAATGTCTATGGCCTTGGTAAGTGAACCCCAAACATCTCCAGAAAGCTCCAAATTACTAAAGAATAAAATCTATGACCCAGTTCAGATGTAAATGGCCAAATAATCATGAAGACTTAAAGCGAAGAGGACGTACTGTATATACGTGAGGTTTGAATATGAGAAACAAACAAGAACTGGGTCATCTATGTAGGTTCCATCTGTTTCCTTCGGCCATTGATGCAAATATACAGCATGTACTCTTGGTATCACTTCCCACACACCTGTCCTAGAAAAACAGGAACCATTATACTGATACGTAAGAGCTCGACTCACCACTCTGTAGCCCTCCTCTTTGGTCAGTCGAACGTGGTACAGGTCCACGTCTGAAACACGCAGATTGGAAAGCGCCTTAATTAACTCTTTTGTGACCTTTCTCATACCAATGCAAAGTTTGAGTAACCCCGTCCCGACACTAATACGCGTACTAATCCGCCCGCACAGTTATATTTCTTGCAGTTCAGTTGGAGTTCTCCTGCCTTTCCATTAAAAGTTGAGCCCTAATTTCGTCCTCTACCTGTTCCAAGTGTGTCTCAGAGATGTAGAAGCGGAGAAAAGATTCCACAAAACTTCCCAATTTTCATTTTTATAATAGACACATATATAGAGACTCACATCCGTCGTCAGTCAGCAGCAGAAGATGGCTCTCCAGCACCGAGCCCCTGTCTGCTTCTTGATGGAGGAACTAAACAGACCCAAATGTGACGCAATCATGGCCCAATTTTCACACATCTCGTATATTTCAGGGGACAAATTGAGAGAGGGAGAGGGCGACACTCGCTGTCTGCAAGAGTGGGATTACCAGCAGTATAGCCTCAGCGTTAGAGCCCCATTGGCATGATAAAACACACATTTACATACTCATTATTCCCATGTTTCTACAACAATCTCCTTCATCTAATGGAGGACCCAAACGGTTTAGTGCTTTACATATTTAAATTGGGTATTCACAACAATCACCCTGCATTTGAATGGAGAGATAAAGCGAGGGAAATGTGAGATAAAGTGAGAGAGTGACAGAGAGAGAGAGAGAGAGAGAGGGAGGGAGAGAGAGAGAGAGAGAGAGAGAGAGAGAGAGAAGGAGGCCAGTGCACTTTCACCAAGCTTGCAAAATAAATAGACCACAGCGCTCACAGACTGTAAGCTCTGACTCTGCAAAACTATAATGTCAGACCATAGTTGCGGTAAAAGCTGCAAGGTAGACAAGACCACACACACATACACACACTCTACCTGCACTCTGACCCTGCAGTCTACTGCCTTGAGGACTTTGGTGTTGTTGATGGGATGGATCTCAATCAGGAGGGTTAAACACTTTGGCACTGGACAGACACAGTGAGAGGTTGCCAGGGGATAAAAGGGGAGTCAATGGGGATTATGGGTGGAAAACTTCAAAAAGATCAAATGGCTGATGTCATGGTCAAACAGAGGAAGAGAGAGAGGGAGAAAGAGAAAGAGAGCGAGAGAGTGTGTGTGTATACTTGTTCTGTGGTGCCCTCCTCCGCTGCTCTGCGCCAAACTGACAGCTACAGTAAGAAGGAAACATGGATGTGAGGTGACGAAACAACGTGTGTGTGTGTGCGTGTGTGTGGTTTAGACTGAGCTCCAACAGCGAGTTTTCCTGGCTCACCTAACAGCGTCTCCTCCTTGTTCAGGGAACAGCTGCTGACACACACTTGCTTGTCAAACGTATACAGGAGCTGTTGGGAAGAACACACACAGACACACCCACACACACACACACAGACGTCAGCGTAGCGACATCTTTTTTGACACAAACACACATGCAAACGGGAACACACACAATACCTTGTTCTGTTTGGTGTTTGGATCGTATTTGCCGACCCTGGTGGTCCCTGTTGCTCCCTATCAGAATAGAACCATGAAGATTAAATACATTAATACCATTAAAGAAGTAAAATTCTGCTCTGTTTACATCTTTATTCTTTAACTAACACAGGAAATGCTGTAGATCAGAAGTCAGGAGTTATCAACAGATGTGGAGCCTCCTGTTTATCGCCTCAAACTAATAACGTCTCCTCTTGGAAGACGGCTCCCCCCTGAGACAAGTGTTAGAAAACATTCATAACTGACAAAGTGACGCGCCTCCCCAGGGGACAAATCTGACGATGTGCAAACACACACACACACACACACACACAGGCGCATGGGGAGGCTTTTTCTTAACAACTTTTCATTTTCACCAAACTGTCCGAGAAATACACGGGAAAACCTTTCAAACAGAGTGAGGGAGTTTATTTGTGCTCTTATTCTGATCACCGACACACACGCTTGACCTCTCCATTTCCTCTGCTGACCTTTCCAATTACCCTGTCTGGACTTTCCTCCTCAAACCAATCCATCTGCGCCTTTTCGGGGTCAGGAGATTAGATTTTCGTCTTCTTTAAAAAACACAACCACGCATGCATAAAACAGAAAAACCGTGCATTATTTCCTCATTAACCTCAAACCATTAACCTGCTACCTCTTTGGCGGCTTCAACATTAAACATTTATGTTGCAGAGACACACACTAGTGTGTTTTGAATTCCAGTCAGGCGCAAAACTTTGCAAAGACGAAGAAAGCTTATAAAATAAAGTCTCAGACGTGGGATTTGAATGTTTCACTTAATAGAGCTCCTAAGGGAACATTAGACCACAGAATAGTTTGAAACATAATGTGGAGTTCAATAATTTGCAGTACAAGCGAGTTTCTGGAAAATAGGGTTATTTTGATATTCAGTGCACCACCCTTCTAAAAAAGGTAATTTGATATCCTCTAGTTTAACTCCACACAAAGCACAAGACCGGGCTTTGACACAAAAGTGACGCGACCTGAAATGCCAGTTCCTAACTGAGCTGGAAGGAGATGAGGATTAATGAGCTTCAGGTCACTCAGAGGCGTCTTGGCTGTGAAACTCTGTGGTTTATCTTACCATCAGAGCCTGGATAGCTCAGTCGGTAGAGCATCAGACTTTTAATCTGAGGGTCCAGGGTTCAAGTCCCTGTTCAGGCGAGGCTTTGCTTTTCTACTGCATTTGCACGATTTGGTCCAAAAAAAGCTTTGCCTATAGAAGTGCAATATCTGCTGTTTAAGAATTCCATGATCTGCAGATAAACAAACAGCATTAACAGTTTGTGCACTGGCTTTTGCAAGTGATGGATTAAGTTAGTGCTGATTTAAAGAAGATTAAAAGTCAGCATTTCTAACACTTCTGCAGCAATGTGATCGAATCAATTTTGAACTTGATACACAGGTATATATGTCAATCAGGGTCTGGATAACTCAGTAGCGCTCAGTAGTAGTAACTCGGTAGAGCATCAAACTTTTAATCTGAGGATGCAGGGTTCGAGTCCCTGTCCAGGTGAGCCACTGCTTGAAGCATGGTGTGGTTGAATGTTTTGGCCTTTTGTATCATAGGAAGTCAGGAAACTTGAATTAGCATTGAAACAGGAGAGTTTTGGAATCTTGTGACCTTGTGTTTCGCTTTCGTCTAGTGGAGGCAGGAACAGTGACGCTTAATCAGCAACACGATATCTGAACTGACTGCTACCTGAGGCTGATGAGAGACAGTTTATCTACCCTAGGTGCTTCCGATGTGTATTCCCTGTATGCATCAATACAGGAGGAGGTCCCATGCAGATCAGGGCCTGGATAGCTCAGTCGGTAGAGCATCAGACTTTTAAGCTGAGGGTCCAGGGTTCAAGTCCCTGTTCAGGCTAGTCATCACTTTGGAACCTGTCAGCATGATTACTTGCATTATGATGCTATGAACTTACTTTCCAGGAGTAGAGAATGACCCCATCTCTCTCAATGTTCAGGATACACGTGTCCACAGCTCTGGAGTACTCTGCACACAATGTCACTATAATTATAAACTTTACACTTCATATCATACCCATGTCAAGTACACTAAATACAAAGACAAATAGTATAGATTGCTAACAATGTCACACATTCTGATACCCATGCATCATAGGCACATAACATCCATGGCGTGTAACCATTTCACACACTTTAGTTGTGTCTAACCTAATGTTTACGGTCAATTTGTGACCTATAACAACTGTGCAATAACCGAATAGTTACATTTCCTTAAAATACTCAAAATCACAAACATATGACTGAAATTATGCAACTCTTGGTGTTTCTGGGTGACAACACCTTGATTTTAATGGTGAATATCCCATTATTTACAGGAGGAAAGATGAGTGTGAACAGCGCCATCTAGTGGTCAAACTTTAACCAAATTCAAAACTATTATAAGATTACCAATTTCCAGCCATAACATGTAGACTACTATGTGTACGGAACCTATTAATAGGTTGCATAAACGATTCTGTAAGGGCACGACATCACATGGCGAATAATTTAAATTCAGCCATCAGAAATAGACGTTTTCATTTCACACGAATCACAAAAAGGAAAAGTACAGGTGAACAAATAACATCGATGGTGGCTGCGTTCCATTTACTTATAAGAGCTGCTGGCGTAAACAACACAGCATGTAGAGAAGCAGAGTCCAGGTGCTGGCATTCCTAAATGGAATGCAGCCGGTATTGACGTTATTCGTGTAGTATTAGCGCGTTGTTCGGCTGTGAGAACCATCTTTAAACACCTCACCTGTAACTCTACACACGGACGCCTCCTTCCTCAGGATATCACACACAACATCCCTGTGTAAGTCGAACTTCGGCTGTAGTTTCAGCATGGCTACAACCTAAAATGTCTGGGGGGGTTCAAAGCGAAACTCCGGCGTCCTTTCCCCTGGGCAGCATCTTGCAGCTCTCCGGTCTTGACATCATGTGACAGAAAGTCGTTACATGTCAACTTTGTACAGGTAGAAAGCAAGAGAAAACAATAAAACACTTGAGCACGGGACCATGTTAGTTAGTTAATTCTTGTGTGCGTGTTTGGAAAGTGAGGTTTATTGACATGCGGAAATGTCACGTTAGCTCCGCCCTCCATACGCGGGGGGAGCGGGGGGACGCGCTGTCATAGGCCGGGAACAGCGTCAGTCCCGCGGGGTGGCATCTCTCACCGCCCCGTTGAATGTCTGGGTCACCTGACATGACCGCCAAGCACCCAGGCTCCACAGAGAAGGGGAACCTGACAAAGCTGTTCTTTTATTTTTAGAAGTCAGCTATTTTTCTGATGTACTTTTTTCTCGAAATATATATGTGTACCTTAACGCAAGCAAAATGTGACTGAGGCAATAAGAGAAAGAAGAGAACATGACAAATACAAATATAGCAATTAAACAATATTAAAATAGGATATAAAACCAAGATAGTATATAACTATGCAATAGGAAGTTAAGGTGAAGTTGCAGTGCAGGATACATGGCCCCGAATTTAATGAAAAAGTGGTGGCAAATACAACCTCTGATCGTCTGGAAGTTTATTCCACAAATGTGCATAGGAATCCTTTGTAAAGTCACGAGTAATGACTGGAATTGAATCAGGCAAATAGCATAGTATTCCTATGGAGGCATACAAAGTTTCACCCGTAGTGGGAATAAAAGGTGGTATCAGCCCTGCCTGTTCTTATTCTCGTTACTTAGCTGCACAACAAGTATTTCAGTTCACTATTGTGTTCACGATTTAAATTATAAATAAATGGAGACAGTTGTTATTGAGCCCAACAAATAGCTGTCAAGTCTTGTTTGCATCCATACAAGAACATCACAAGTAAAGAGGAAGGAGCCTTTATCAATTTTACAAAAGAATTTAAGTATTGGGACATTTTCTGCCAAGAAGGAAGCTGTGGTTTAGTAATGATGGTAAACTTTACAGCCTCAGAAGTTTAGTTCCTGCTGAGATTTTAGCACACTGCCTCTTTGTATGAGCGCAGGCAAAGCAGTGATGTCTGAGATCTGATCCTCCATCGTCTGTGGCCTTGCAGGGCCTGGATAGCTCAGTCGGTAGAGCATCAGACTTTTAATCTGGAGGGCCCAGGGTTCAAGTCCCTGTTCAGGCGAGCCATATCTTTAGTGCACGATCTAGCCAAAAGTGGAAGTTCAAATTATGGATTTTAGGGGACTCAGGACTCAGGAACCGGAGGCTCGCTCGTTTGAGTCCCTGTGTGGACCAAGAAAGTGGACTGGCAGCTGGAGAGTTGCCATTTTGCCTCCAGGTCACTGCCAAGGTGCCCGTGAGCAACCAACTGCTCCATGGGTGCTGTAGAATGTCTGCCCTGCACCCCCTCTGTAATGCATGTGTTTGTTTGTGTGTGTGATATGTAGGAGGGGGTGCAAGACAAATTTCAAGTTACTTTTGATAAACATTGTGAATTGCATGTGACCTGACCAACATAAAGTATCTTATCTATTGATTGATGCTGAATTGGACAGATAGTTAGTCATCTTTGATCTAAACATACAATATCTCTAATATTCAATGTGGGACTTTCCTGTGTCTGTGATACTCAGTGCACAGTTTAAGCAGCTTTTTATGCATATGGTGATTTCATTTCCTTAATCCCTTCTAACAGTATGATGTATGGGATGAGTAGCTTTCCTGTGGTGCCTATATTTCATCACAAACATTCTTTGTTTATAGAATAGTTCTGTCACAAAATATGTTTAAACTAGCTCTATGCTGGTGCAACAAAGATACTTAGAGAAAACATTTGGAAGGTGTTGCAGAACAGTCCTCCATTGGTAGAACTACAAGCGATTGCTGTAAGAGCACAGAAGGACAAGTACACAATGTGCAATCCTCAGACCTCTGGCAGCCTACAGACGTCTTCTACAATCCTTATCTGAAGAATAAGCTATTGTCTAAGTTTGTGAGTTGGTCTGTGTGGCTAAGAAGTTCCCACAGCTCTTACTGCAGTATCCGATTACAGAAAAAACACTTTTCAGATGACAAGATAACGTTAAAATATGGTGGATCAACCACTTGACTCAGAACTGCAAAGCTTGCATCTTCCTGTGTGACTGGTGCAGTTAGAAGTGCTAGAACTTATTTGACCAATTAAACACAAACCATGTGGAATATTGCATCAAAGACAACATAGGACGGAGTCAGAGTTGTTATGCTACAGTATACAGATGCTGAGTATATATAGCAGAGATATCTGGATTCAAGTGTTATTGCATGAGAATCAAAGAACATGCACATGAAATAAACTGTATGCATAATGGAGACGTCTAAGAGCCATCTATCCTTTCAGAGCCTGGATAGCTCAGCCGGTAGAGCATCAGACTTTTAATCTGAGGGTCCAGGGTTCAAGTCCCTGTTCAGGCGAGTCTTTACTTTGAGAAGCTGGGAATTTACTTTCCTGGAGTAGATAATGACCCTATCTCTCTCAATGATTAGTTGCTTTAAGAAGCTGTGAACTTACTTTCCAGCAATGACCTCACTTACCAGGAATTACTAGACAATGACACCCATCTCTCTTAATGTTGATGATACACAAAAACACACATGATGAATGAGTTGTGTCAAGTGTGAGAGCCATCATAGCTGGTCCTTCAGAGCCTGGATAGCTCAGTCGGTAGAGCATCAGACTTTTAATCTGAGGGCCCAGGGTTCAAGTCCCTGTCCAGGTGAGGGCATTATTCAGTGCCTGCTTGCACAATCTAGCCAAAAGTGGGATTGCAAAGTATGCCTGAGATATCGAGAACTCCAACTACTTTAACACAAATCAATAACATAAAATAAATGTATACTATATATACACACAGAGATAATATGATATGTTGCTTTGTGGCTCTTAATGTAATCAAATCCATCATAGAAACACTGCCATGGCCTGGTTTAATTCTCCATCAAAGCAACAATGAGCATTTTTCGTTTTTATCATCACCAACACTGCCCTCCTCTGCCGAGTATGTGAACTGCCAGCTAGTGGTGTCTCTGCATCACTCCTGAGAGGAGAAATGAAGGAAGAGCTCTCACTCTGCCCCATTTCATCATTACTGAAAACATAATCAAAATGTATTGATGTTTAAATGGGAGGTCAGTAACTTATTACTTTTTGTGAGGCGGCTATTATGAATTTAAGTAGCTTCGGAGTCAGACCCTTTTAGAAGTAACATAGTTTATAAGGTTGCGTTTTCTAACTAACGACATTTGCTCGCCTTTTTTCCGGCATGTGTTGCATTTACGGCACGGGGAAGACGAAACTTAACGGAGCGCCACAACACTCGGAGCCGAATGGCAGCCGAGTCAACCCGAGTCGGAGCTTTCAGTGACGTCAGCTTGCCCGCCCCTTCCTCCGCCCGCTCGTCTTCGCTCGTCCTTCCCCCAAGACTAGAGACACAACCAGGCTGGAGTCCCGGCGGCACGGCGCGCAACACAACCATACTGAACCACACTGACAGCTGCGACTGACTCACAACCGAGAGAGGAAAAGATGGAGCACAGAGACGCCGACTTCAACATTATGCTAGCGACCGATTCATACAAGGTAACACACCGGGGGGGAGCGGTGGACGGGTGAACATTGATAAAGTCAAAGTGGTTTCATCACCAGTCCCAAGGCCATTACACTGTGTGTGTGGCCGGTGTCTGTCGGCTCACGACAGGCCGAATGGGCAGGAGGACTAAAGGAGGAGGAGGAGAGGGCTTGTGTAACAGAAACGGGGTACCGAATCCACAAAGTCAGCATCCTTCTTTGAGCGAACTAGCATACATCTAAGACCCACTGGCTGGGCATTGTTGGGCTCGTTCCCCCCCACCGGCTCCCGCTAACCACGGCACTAAGCAGCTAGCTGGTGTAGCTAGCGGGCTAGTGTAGAGACGCAGTGGTTTCATATATAAAAGCTAATGTTAGCCACAAGCTAGCGAGTGCTGTGAGAAAGTCTGGTGCACTGTTCGAACCCAAAGCACGGCTGGCTACTTTAGCTCAAGGAAATGTTCTACTCGTGAACGGAGGCGTCGTTTCACCTTCTGAGAAATAAAACCGAAAGTTAAAAATCGGCGGGGTCTCTGAGGGTGTAATGACTAGTGAATCGGGACAAGCTCCAAAGTCTACAATTAATTGACCGTATTCAAGGCCTTTAAATGTCATTAGCAGGCTCGAACGCAGCGGTGTAGCATGAAGTATCATCTGAAAAAAACACAAGGTGAACACAAACGGTTTAATGGCAAATAAAACAGAAACCCCGCTCGAAATTGTCACCCTTTCTTCACATCGTGTAGTAGTTTATGAAATGGCGTTTAATGTTAAAACGCATTAACGTATACTTTCGCGATAGATCGTACAATTCATTTATATTAATGTACTCGGAACATGTAACAGGTAGAAACTCATTCATGCTGTATTCCTACTCCATTACAATTCCATAGGTCTCAGTTTAGATGTTTTATAACATAAAATATCATCCAGATTATCAGAGGTGCTGGTATTCTTTTAAATTGTTGTTCCAGTGCATGAAAAAGCTCATAACATACATAAATGTAAAACTATATCCTAAGGTGAGATACCTTTAAACTGTTTAAGGTTAAGAACAGATTATCTGAATGTGGCGGCTACTTGCCAGTTGGTTGCATTAGATAATTGTGCAATTTAAGCATTTCACATCCTTAACACTGTCTTGTTATCGCCTATCAACGGTTGGGGATTTTGTGTTTGTCCGCAGTTTGGAAAAGCAGGAGAAAGGTCACATTTCCATGGTGAAATCCCCCTTTAACGAAATAAAAGAACATGGACAATAACAGGAACAGAAAGGTTAAGAATGAACTCTCAACTGTAAATATTATACATGAAGCAACATGTCCTTTCCTGTCTTTATCTCACTCTGCGTATCAGCCTGTGTACTCTGATGATGGCACAGTGATAACATAACTGCATCTCAAACATGCGTCTCTGGAGCCACTACAAGTTGAAGTGACTGCAGTGACTGACTGTGGCCATCAGTGGGAGTAAGTTCTGCCATTCATCGTCACAGCAACAGGCAGAGCACAAATACTGGAAAGCGTTGTATTTCTTCATTTAATTTACCGTCTTACCATTTTTAATGCTGTTATTAGTACTATACCATTAAGTTCTGAGTACTGTGTCAGGAATATGTAAAATGTCATGACATACTTGTATATATTGTCATCATTTTAGCCCTGATATAGCATTATTTTATTTTATTTGACACATGCCAAGTGACACAAAATGACATTGTGATGATTAACACTCAAAAAATTAGGATTTTGCAGGTTATGTCAACATCCAGAATTAACTCCCAAACAAACATTCATCAAGATTAATTTTTCAAAATCCTTTCTATGGCGTGGCCAGGTGAGCTGCACCTGTTTAACCAAACCAGACTCATGTATTTAGCCAGATGAGTCATAAAGATGATAAACTATGATGAGCTATAATATGTTAAACACTTAGTCATGCTGCTGAGTACTGAAGCTCTAGTATACAGTATTCTGACATTACCTGTCTTCACATGTGTGTGTTCGTATCTATGTTCATGGTTGCTGCATGTGTAATTAACCTTTGTTGTACTTGTAAAGTGTCTGAGGGGGGTTTTGCAAGAGCCAGACTGACACACACTTTGTTCACAGGACATAATACACATGCTGCACCTGAATGCCTTTGTGTCCGGTTGCACTGAAGCCGGGCATGACAATTGTCTGCACACACACGCATGTGCACACGCACGCTCATACATGCATATGTTTATTGTCAGGGTGAGGAGCGGGTCAGATTTGAATATACCACAGGGTGGAGTTGAATGTGATCGTGTTCTACCCACAGTTGAGTCTTGCTGACCCTCAAAGACACAACACTGGTTTTGTAGACATTTAGCCACATGACATAGTACAACACATTCCACATCGTGGTGACCCTTGTGTCCACACAGAACTACACTGAGGGCATAGGTAGGGCTTCAGGATCTTCATCAAAACCTTTTCCAGGTCACAGTGGCGAGAGTTGAACTTGTGGCCTTTAGTGTGTAACAGACATTAAAGGCCACACTAAAGGCTGCTGCATGGCTCAAATGATGTGCTGTATCGAATGTCAGATAGCATCAGCAAAGTCCTTGCTGGCGGTCAGATTGAGGATCTCCTTTATTAGAGCATCTACATTTCCAAAAGTGACATTGTGAAGGAAACTTATATTATCCCCAGTGCCTGGCCAGGAGTGACTAGTTACTAGAAATGGGCGGAGTGAGCATTCAGGAAATTCACTTCTTTTTATTCATCACTCCCTGTCTTCCTGGTGAAACTCTCAGAACGTGACCTTTCATCAGTATCAGTATCAATCTACAGCTGGTGCTTGCCTCACAGTTGTAAATCCCGATTAGGCAACAGTGAATTAAAAACCCTGCGCTTAACTTAACTTCATTTTTATGACAAATGATGTGTGCAGTGGGCAGCATTACCTGCAATGTCTACATTATATAATAGCTGGTTGTTTACTGACCATAATAAACTTTAACAGGCAGGCGGGGGTTTGCAGGGTCCTATTTATAAGCTGTGTCTTCATAGTTCACTGTGTTTATAACCAAGTAAATACTGTTGTCAAATTACAGCCTCTTGTAGCCCAGCATTAGCTTTATAGCGTGGAGACGAGGTGGAATTAGTTCAATATTTCTTTGAAAAGGTACAGAAGATGGTGTCAGTTGTCACAATGAATTGAAGGGAACATTTGTCAGGAACAGCCGCCTTCATACTTGGTGAATGTTCGAGCCACCGCAGATAAAGGTTTTTCCATCTTCACGGTGGCAGACAAACTAGGTCTCACCGGGCGTGCTTTGTCACCGTAATGGCGTTCAGATTAGATAAAGGGAGGAAAACGGAGCTGAGAGCCAAGACATTCTCCCCGTAACAAAACAAAACGTAAAAAAATCTAAGTGTAACACGTAAGACGAGTGATAAGTGAAGACTGTTCTTCACTCGTTATGTTGGTATCGCTGCAGCGGCATTGGGATTTTTTTTGTGTATGTGTTGGCATGAGCTGTGTGTGTGTGTGTGTGTGTGCGTGCGTACGTGGGCTGCCCAGTGTTTCGCACTGTGAGGACGGACTCTATTTTGAGTTCTTCGGAAGCCCGGCGGAAAGGACAGTGACAGGGTCAAAGAAACTGAGTCGCTCGCTGACATTTATCCCTCCTTCTCTTCGATCTAGCTCCAGGCCTGTTTCACAGGTCTGAACTTAACCTACATAGAGGCTGTACACAAGAGGTGGGGCTAATGTCTTTGCCCAGGATTTACTATAAATGAAGGAAGTGTGTGACCCATACCTTTTCTTTTTAACAGTGCCACCCACTATTGATGGTAAAGTGTCTTTCTGGATCCCGCGGATAATGCTTCACAGTCCTTTGTTGAACTATTTCCCTTCATCTGTTGTCATGTAGTTCCCCAACGGCTCTAGGAGAACTTACACTATTTACAACTGACATTTAGTGCAGCTTATATTACAGCTTAATTGGTTTAGACTGTTGGACTCCTGCGGTTACGGATGAATTGCGAGTTTCATTTTTTTTGTCTCATTTGTAGTGGATATCGAAAGCAAATCAGGCTAGAAGTACCTGACAGATCACAAAGGAAGCTTTAAGTGTGATCTTGTCTTTGTATGGAGGAGGCACAGTGTCACGCACACACAGAAGCAGTTTTGGCCGCAGTAAGATGAAAGTAAAAATGCAAAGTAGGAGCACACCAACATTGATTTATGCCGATTGTGATCTGATAAAGGTGTTGTGTATACTAACTTCCACACACTTTTAAGTTGTACAGACTGACAAATACACCTGGAGGTGGATCAACAAGCTTGTGCCTTAACTTGAAAAGTTTACAAACTCCTGTGGAAACGGTGTCACAGCTGCTTTGAGATTGAATTGTCAATTTATTGAAGTATTACCTGAGAGGTTGAGGTATAAACTATGTCTGAACATGTTTTTCATTTTATTATTTAGAAAAGATAATAATGGAGGACGTGTTTCCATAGGACATGTCTGAACATGTCTCACTTGTGACCTTTTGGTATTATTTGTTTTGATTGAGGAGGTATGAAATGTAGAACTCCCACAGCATTGGGTGGTAGCATGTGTTTTGTGATTGTGCTGCTGGCTGATAAGATACCAACATAATGGCGGCTGTCCTGAGACAATGGGTCACGGCCTGTGGCTCTCGTGCCAAGCTCACTGAAAAATTCCACAACTTTTTTGAAATTCAGCCAAAATATATATATATAGATAGTTTTTTGTTTAATTGTTGCCGTTGGAAAGTGTTGCATACCTGAAAAAGAATTCTTATCTATGAGCAGCTATTTCGACAGTGAAACCAATTAGTTTTCCAGATATTGTTATCACCATTATTAATTGTTAATTTGTCGCTTGGTTACACCGCATACAGTTTGAGTAAAACAAGTAAATGGTTTCAGCAACAAGAGTGTTTCCATTAACATTTAATGCTTCTGTGTTTGTGTGTGCCATTGGATTTTGTGCAGTGTTACACACCATTTGTTAAGTCTCTTGACAAATGAATAAATGAGGCTCATTTCCTATTTTACCTCAAGCTACTCCTGCTGTTAGGCCAATATGGCAGTGGCTCAGTAATAACGAGTTTGAGTTTTCTCTCCTGTAATGATCCGTAATGTTGTGGGCATGTGAGTTGCCTGCCAGTTCCAAGAACCTCCCGATCAATCATACACATGTTTTCATATCAGCACCTGCGCTTGGAAATTATGTGATGTCATCATGTGTTGTCAACCTTCATCTTTTTGACGTGTTCTCTGTGTCCGCAGGTAACACATTACAAGCAGTACCCTCCCAACACAAGCAAAGTGTACTCCTACTTCGAGTGCCGTGAGAAGAGGACAGATTCCACCAAAAGCAGAAAAGTCAAATACGACAAAACCGTCTTCTATGGCCTACAGTACATCCTCCACAAGTACCTAAAGGGTAAGGCCTAACTCTGCTTAATAACCGTTTGGTGGAGGTGAATGAGGAACGACCTAAAAAGCTCCCGTGAGCCAATGAAGTGGCCTTGAGCAAAATACTCCCCTAATAGCAGATGTATAGTCAAGTCCTATGTTTGGATGAGGTGCAGGTAAGAAATTTACCCCAACCTCGGAACGCAACGCTGAAGCTTTAGTGATTCTCTCTTGTTCTCTGTGGGAGAAATTTATGATCTAGCTCTCTCCAGTCCAGGGGCAAGGTCAGAGGAGAGGGTCAGCTGAGAGACGGCATGCCAGGAGCTGGGCAGGATTCAGTTGAGTGCTCAAGGGTGCTCCAGCAGTGCAGGCGATATGTCTACGTCGCCCTGTAAAAGCTAAGGGGTACAATGGGTTTTGCATCAATCAGACAGGGGAAATTGCGCAAATGCAGCAGAAGGTAGGTTACTCAAAATATAATCTGTGCCCGCGTTAATCAATTCCAGTCTCTCAAAGTGTGTTCCTATGTTAGTTACTGTGACCTTGAGGAGGGCAGGAGGGAGAAGCAAAAAAAAAAAGGAGTTGAAGTGTGTGAGAAAGAATGCACGTCCCCTCCTGTTTGTTAAGAGGATTTCATGGTGCCGTATCAGAGGTGTGGGGGCAGACAGAGAGCCAGGGTGAGAGAGAGAGAGAGAGAGAGAGAGAGACAGAGAGGGAGGACAAAAGAACAGCTGCTCTCTTGCTCTCTGAAGAAGAAAGGCCAGCTGCCTATGCGAGGCATCTCTCCGAGCTGCATGATTAGGCAACTACCAGAGATGCATCCTCTTCAACCACGAGTGTATGATGCAGCAGAGGATAATTCCTCTGGACTTTTGTTTTTTCTAACTCGAGTCTCCCCAGGGGAGTGATGTAACAAAGGGTAGAGTCAGAGTGAAAGTGAAAGAAACACTGAATGCTTAAGCCCTGCGTTTCACATGAAATGGAGATTACTTTCAGTTTTGCAGCCTTTGGAGCTTAATGGTACTGGGATTAGAATGTCAAAACATGGTGGCAAACATATAAATCACCAAATAAATTAACTAGTTTTAAGATCAGTCTTGTTACAACAATTTATTACCCATTCTTTTTGCTCCATAATAAACAGCTAAACTTGAGTTGAGGTTTGGAGATGTGTGTGTGGACAAAGACTCCTTGTCGGGCTGCAATGGATGCTTTTAATTAAATTACCAGGGTGGACAGTAGAGCAGCATTCCACTGACATCTCTCCCCTCTTTTTTTGTGACTTCTCTTCCTCACCCCCTCTGCTATCTTCTTCCCTTCCACATCTCTGCACTTCCCCTCGTTAGGAAAGGTGGTGACTCCGAACAAGATCCAGGAGGCGAAGGAGGTTTACAGAGAACACTTCCAGGACGACGTTTTCAACGAGAAGGGTTGGAACTACATTTTGGAGGTAACAAACGCCGCCCGGATGTGCCAACCTTAAAAGTGATTGTGCTGGATGCTTTATTCGAGTTGGAGGACGCGTTCCTCGCTCCTGCAACTTGTCCTGGAGTGCACTCGGATCCAACTGTGCACTCCAGGAAAGGTTGCAGGGAGTGTTTTCAAGATGTGTTCAATGAGGAAAAATCTGGAACTAATGATAAGCTTGTAGGTGTACATATACACACACACCAGTACACACTGTTTATACAAAAAACATTAGATGCACATAAAGACACACAGACACCCAGGACGAAGCACAACATCCCCCTAATATACAAACACATACACAGTTTCCACAGTTTCCAATTTCATTAGTGGCAGATTGAATTTGTTAATGGATTGAATTTAATAATTAAAAAAGGTCACTGGAAGCATCAGACGTTTCAGCATGTAACTGGATATTGGTTCTATAAAGCAAGCACATATTTACATAAATACATCATGTAAAATGAGTTCATTTTGCAAAGATGGCTGCAGTTTGGCAATGACCAGGGTTTTGAGTCAGTTGTTAAAAACTCCATATGATACCTGTATCATATGGAGTGTGTATTCTCTCTGGGAGCCACTGCTGTCTGTGATCAGTTGCGTGTCTCCCTCAGTTTCTCAGTGTTTGTGTGTCCTTGTCTGTACAGAAATACAATGGACACCTGCCCATTGAAATCAAGGCGGTGCCAGAGGGGAGCGTGATTCCGCGAGGGAACGTTTTGTTCACCGTGGAGAGCACAGACCCTGAATGCTACTGGCTCACCAACTGGGTGGAGGTAAGGCTCACACTGAGATATAGTTACCCATTTAGTTTTTCCTGTTATTTTTTATCATTCTTTTAACCCCGCCTTTAGCCTGGTTTCATTTGAATGCATTAACCAAACATCACCATCGCTTGATTAGACTAGATTTATATGTCTGTCTGTAGTCTGTAGTCTTTCTGTCTGTGGAGATTTAACTGTGTTATAAATGCCATAAAGCATTTTGCTTGGCACTATACTTCTTTTCTATTCATCTTATTCAATTACTCCGGTGCCATGACTGGAAGCACCCTAGCATGTGGCAGTTGTTCATGACATTGTCACTTACGCATGTCACGGTTGTTACCGTAATGACACCATGAATGGAACCACGCTGTATCGACCTCATTGATGTCACAGTTGGTGATGACATAATGACATCACTCATCCTGTCATATTGACACTGCGTTGAGAACATGTTGGCAATATGGCGTCTAAAGTGAAAAAGAAAAGCACAGATAAATCTAACCATTGACATCATGTCAAAGGAGACGCAAACTTATTTTACCAATGCGGCTAGATGATGTGACCGTGACAAGCATGTGCTGGACACCCGTATGCAACATACAGTGGGTTTACTCAAAGCCTGTTGGTCCAAAATGATGTGAAAATGCACAGCTTTCAGTAAGATGGCTTAAACCTTTTGAACCCTCCACTACATTGCGCTGTGCATTTATTGACTCAATCCTGTGATCAGGACGTTGTTGGGTGCTTAATCCCTCTTAATCAGACGGTCCGCAGGACAAAATTAAATTACCCCGAGCAGTATCCTCAGTCTCTTTCCTTTCCTGACTGCACTCTCTCTGAATTATGCTCTCCTCGTCTCTGCCAGACCCATTTTCAACACATTCATGATTTTGTCCAGTTTGATCATTCAGTGAAAACTAAGAATTACAAATCCTGAATTAGGTTGGATTGGGAACAGGCTGCTCCAAAGGGCTAAAGGGCATCTGTGTCTCTGTTGGCTAAATACCGATGGGTAGCTTGGTGCACATACACACACACACACACACGGCTAATGATACCCACACTAAGGAAAAGGAATGGTAGCTGGACACAGGTCACTTACGGCCAATAGCACAGTGACAACACAAATGCCAACACTGTCTACTATATTTGGATACAAGATACGTGCCCACACACTCAATCTCTGTTGCTAGTATAAATATATGCACAAACACACACACACACACACACACAGACACATTCTTCATGGCTGATGCCAAATTAGAACTAGTGCCTTGCCTGATGTCCTTGTAATGTCATTAGGTCAAACACTTCCCTGCTCTGTCTTCTTTCAATCTCTCTTTCCCCTCTTACTCATTCTATTTGTCACACACTGTCATTTCATTGCTCTTTCTCTTTTCTTCTTTGTCCACCAGTTCTCACCCCCCATTTCTTGTCGCCCTCCATTTTGTTCTGTGACATTGACCAAGAAGTCAATGAAGGCATGTGCGCGCACGTGCGTTCTGTCTCGAGTGTGTTTTTAACCATCCTACCGCCTGTGTGACTGCTCTTCATTATCCCTGACAAACTGTCACATGAGGGTCATTCACTGTCATTTAGAAATGCAAATATGATTGTTCATTTATGTTTAATTCTGAGGTTGTATCCCACACAAATATATAGATTAATGTAGTCATGTAGTGTGTTTGTTTAGTATGGCACTATTGTATGTGTTATGCCACATGCAGGTTGTTTGTGAAAATGTGCAAATAAGACCAAATGACCTTGTTCATGCACGTGTGTGTGTGTGTGTGTGTGTGTGTGTGTGTGTGTGTGTGTGTGTGTGTGTGTGTGTGTGTGTGTGTGTGTGTGTGTGTGTGTGTGTGTGTGTGTGTGTGTGTGTGTGTGTGTGTGTGTGTGTGTGTGTGTGTGTGTGTGTGTGTGTGTGTGTGTGTGTGTGTGTGTTCAGCTATTAGCCTTGAACCAATGGTCACATGAGTCCATATTATGGCTCAGATTATGATTACTTTCAGGAGGCATGTGACCTGCTCAGGGTCACAGGCTGAACACACACATGGGACCTGACGTTATTCGGCAAAATAAAGTGAAAAAAATCAACTGGAAGTGTGCAACAAAATGTTTTTATTCTACTTATCATATGTATGTTTCTGTGGGATATTAAGTACAAATCACATCTCCTGCTTTGTCTTCATCATTATAGGAATTGTGGTTTTAAGGTATGCTGGCTTTATTTACACAAGATGATCATGGCACACTCACGTGTGATCGTGGAATTTGCGTATTATTCTTGGTGGTGAGGACGGATAATCCTCTTGTGTTTATGTCGAAATCTGGCTGTGGTCCAGGGTTGACATAAGGATTCAGAAGGTGTACATTTCCCAGAACAACCCCTGTGATCTCCCTCAGCCTGCTGGTTTAAGGTCATTGTGTGGGATAGATACCGTGAGAGCATTCACTGTTCTCATCGCGCCTGGAATCAACATATAGCTGCACCTATCGGTTGTAACAGAAGGTTTGCACAGAAAGGCCTGTTGAGAGTTTCATGACCTTGTCTTTAAATCTTGTCTAAAACCTTTCAAACCCTCATAACCAGTTTTTGAGAGCACAGCTATTTTTAATCCATCATGCATTTGGGAAATAAAAGATTGACCAAAGTGAGCGTTTCCGTCTTGTCCTCATGGGTGTGAAACTTTTTCACACCCTAAAATGAAGCTTTAGATGAACTTGATTGTACTGAACCCCTCTGCTCTCCCTCCTCTGTCCATCAGACCATCCTTGTGCAGATCTGGTACCCCATCACCGTGGCAACCAACTCCAGGGAGCAGAAGAAAATCCTTGCCAAGTACCTCCTGGAGACCTCTGGGAACCTGGACAAGCTGGAGTACAAACTACACGACTTTGGATATAGAGGCGTTTCCTCACAAGAGGTACTGTATATAAAGTAGCGAGTGGGGAAATGGAAAAATATCTTTAATGGCCAGTTTCTAAATTAAGCAGTGAATAAGGGCAATGTGAGTAAAGAGATTTCTAATGGGGATTCTTGGTCATTTGTCTTTAACCCTCCTCCTACTTTTTGTTGGCAGACTGCAGGCATCGGGGCCTCTGCCCACCTGGTGAACTTCAAGGGCACGGACACGGTCGCTGGCATCGGCGTCATCAAGAAGTACTACGGCACCAAGGATCCTGTGCCAGGCTTCTCTGTGCCCGCTGCAGAGCACAGGTAGATCTAACAGTACATACTGTAGGTTCATTGCAGTGTGCTAGTCTCCCTCCTTATCTTAAGGGAATATTGAAAAACAGTCTGGTAGAACTTTTCCACTCAAAGCCCAAAACCCCCAGTCCCACGGGAGAAGGCAGATGTCTACAGGATTCCCCTAAAGGACGCAGCGCAGAGGGATTTGACTCGCTGGCTCCCAAGAAGACAGGATGCATGACTCATCCTCAGCTTGTCCTACCGATCAAAGGATCTGAAGCACAGAGCGTGACCTGCTGCGTACGGCCAGCAGTCTTGGGGATTTGGCAAGGCAACACATTTTGGCACAATACCTCAGTTCATCAAGTACTTGAATGTGGAATTCACTCTGAGCATGTGAGCACCTCCGTCCTGACCCGATCAAAGGGGGTGTGTGTGTGGCAGGGTTGAAGTAGACCCGTTTCAAGACCTGTAGACCACGAGCTCAGATACTGTATGTTCCACAGCTCATTGCCATTCTTGTGTCGGCAACAGTTTCTATACATCAATTCATTCCATCTGTGAAGCCCTTGAAGACATTGTTATGTGATTTTGGGCTATACACATACATTTGATTTCAACTTCTTCTCTCCAGATGGTTTCTTTTCTACGGTAACCCGGCTCCTCGCAATGTTAAAACTAAACATTTCCTTCATGTCTCCCAGTCATGAAAGTTTTGGTAAAAGTTCTGTTTGGACATCTCGTGATGAAGCACTTCCTCGGAGGCGCTAGTCTCAACATCCTGCATGAGAACTATAAAGGCCGCTCTAATGGACATCCCATATCAAAGCAACGCCTCTCAATTTGGCTTTGTGTTTCACCGGCTAATTTCTCCTCTGGACCGGATCCCCCAAAGGGCATTCAGCTACATTCCACCACAGGATTGTCGCCCTCTTCTTCGCTCTACCAAAGAGTGATGTTTGAGGACATATGCATTGTGCCTTCCTATCCGTGCGTGCTCATCCATGTTTACTCTTGGGATGCCCTCCGTGTCGCCACAACCTACGAGGGGGTGAGCGCCGCCCTTTGTTCGGTTACTAACGGGTTATCGCCCGGCTCGGCTCGGCTCATCACGCACAGGCTCTCTTGTGATGGTGTGCAGGACTGTTGCAGTGTGAAGCTTTCATCATTTCGTCGTCCACCAATTAGTCAAAAGTTTGTGTGATGTGTTTCAGCCTTGTATCGTGGAGCGTTCTCCCTCTTTGCATGCTGGCACACACAGTGAGCCCTCTGTGCTTTCTCACTTCAAAGGCACGCTACAGAACTTGTAGTGTGTATAGTAATGGTGCCAAAAAGGGGGTGGGGGTAGGGGGGGGTTTCTATTTTAGAATGATAAGATGGTTAGGCATTAGTGTTGTAAAGGTCAGTGGCCTTTCTAGCACTGGTGTTATTGCCAAGGAAACTGGACATCAGGAACGTTTTTTTTAATGTTTCAAACGTGTTTATCCAGATGCAGAGCGAAGGCAGGTGAATGTGCAGCAAAGTGCAACTTGTTATTGCAACCCTGGCATTGTGACGTTGATCTGAAGTTAAAAGCTCGGGAAGTGTCTGTTGTGTAGCTTCTGAACCCACAGCAGGCGCCATCAACAGCAGAAGACTTGAAATTGCGAGACAGGAGTAACATTACATTACATTACATTACGATCATTTGGCAGACGCTTTTATCCAAAGCGACTTACATTACATTACCACCCTTCGCAGAGGGGGGAGCAATTGAGGGTTCGGAAGCACTACCCACTGAGCCACTGCCTCACTCAAACGACCATATGCATGTAGACAATCCATGAGCTGACCTTTCCGCTCTGTTCTGCCTTCTTCAGAGCTGAATGTTTGCCCTGACATATCCATGTTCATAGAGGTTTCAAAGGGCAGGCAGGGTTTCATAAATTCTTGTCTCACACATAATTATAAATAAACATCTGCAAAGCAACAGCAATTGCAGACTATAAGACTATATTAATTAATCGCCGGGACCCATCAGTATCAGGATTACAACAATAGATATAAGAGCATAAAAGGCCCTATCAGAACAGCAACAATCTAAACAGTACATCTATAAAGCTGCAGCAGTATTTTATAATACTGACTGTAGGTCAAAGCTATTTGTTTTGTAATGTTATGTAATGTACTCTACAGAAACAGCAGGGAGAACAAGTGTGTACTTTGACTTTCAAAGTGTGTATGCTAGTTTACTGCGTTCTTATGACAAGGAAGTGGTTGATGGGTCAAACATGGAGGAGCAATTACACAAATAAGAGTATACATGGAAAAACTAAGATACAAATAACCATGAAACATGTTTTTACAACCTCGGAGCGCAGTGACAGTTATACAGATATTCCCAGGAAGCACACGCTCCGAGCTCCGTTCATCGTCCACTCTGTGGCTATGAGCCAGGTCTGTAAGCAAACTTTCTCTTCCACAAGCCAAATTGCTTTTCAGAACAGGAACCTGATCCAAATAACAGTTGGTTATCTGCCAAAGCAGTGGTGGAAAGCAGTGGGAAGAAATATATCTGCCAGAGTGAAAATGTATCCCAGGATTTGGCCGTGGCTGGTGTTAATTTGCTACCCTGATAAGAGTTTGTTCAGCCTCACACTCATTACACAGCACATCTATCTCAATTTGTAGTGTATAGAGCTGTGAGCAGGCTTGAGGTTAACATCGATCCTTATACGTCCTGACACACGTAGCTCTCTCTTTGGCTTTGGAGCAACTCAGAGGCACAGTGGAGAAAAGGCTGGAGAAACTGAGGGACTCAGGGATGCTCGGATTCACTATGGAGCCCTCCGGAGACATCGTGGGCTCATTGACTGAGCGTAGATGAAGGAGGCGCTCACTTTCTGCCACTACATCAATGCAATCTTCCAGTATGTGCCCGCACAATGGATAATACCATCTCACCCGGTGTTTATTGAATCTCAGTCTCCGTACGGAACCATGAATGGCTGGAGGTTAACGTTGCGATCCTTTACCGTCCTGACACGCACACGCTTCTCTTCACCTCATTATCTCTTTTTTATCTGCAGGCCTCTCCTTTTCTCTCCATTCTCCCCCTCTCTTGGTTTCTCCCTCCCGCGCAGCACCGCCAGGGCAGTTACTGCTGCTCCAGCACACCCATCATCCCCGCGCCATTGCATTTTAGGATGGCAGTAGTTGTCATAGTAACCCTTATGTAATATCCTCCCCTCCTGGTTTTATTTAGTTTGTGCCTCACAGGGAGGAGTCGCAGTGAAATTCCACTTTGATTTGGTTGCGGAGGGCAGGGAGGTTTTATCTTAGAGTTCATATACAGTTTGGCCTCAAGTGTCATTCAATTTTATTTTTTTAAACAACCTGGAGAACACTGCCCTCTTCTGGCCAGAGTGTGGTACTACCATATTTGATGAATTTTATTTTATTTTTCCCTTTTCTTCCTGATTTGTTTTTGTTGAAGGGTTTTACTTCTCTCTTCTTCAGTCTTATTGCTCTTCAGATTTGAGGTATCATGAACCAAATTGTGTGAATTGTTTCATTATTCTCCCCACAGCACCATCACAGCCTGGGGGAAGGACCATGAAAAAGATGCCTTTGAACACATCATCAAGCAGTTCCCCAGCGTGCCCGTGTCCATTGTCAGCGACAGCTATGACATCTACAACGCTTGTGAGAAGATCTGGGGCGAAGACCTGCGGGATCTGATCGAGTCACGTAGCGCAGATGCCCCCCTGGTTGTCCGGCCAGATTCAGGAAACCCCCTGGACACAGTTCTAAAGGTGCGATCATTAGATGCATTATCCAATATGCATCCATAATTTAAAAGGCCTCAATAATCATGGTAATGTTGACACACAATGTTTTTGTGATCACTGACACATCTTTGATTTGTTGTGTCAGGTTTTGGAGATCCTCGGCAAGAAGTTCATTCCAACGGAGAACTCTAAAGGTTTTAAGGTCCTCCCTCCTTACATCAGGGTCATACAGGGAGATGGAGTGGATATCAACACACTGCAAGAGGTAAAGTACCACTAAAACATCTCTCCTCAGGTGGCACAAGATTTTAACGAGTACGTCAACAATGACAGTAAACTGGCCTTCTTACAAACTTTTTGATTCTGTGTGCGTATCTTTCACACAGATAGTGGAGGGGATGGTGGAACACAAGTGGTCCATTGAGAACATCGCCTTTGGATCTGGAGGGGCTCTGCTGCAGAAACTGACCAGAGATCTGCTCAACTGCTCCTTCAAATGCAGCTATGTGGTCACTAATGGACTCGGGGTGAGGACTCACATCTAGGTTTATGGCACACAAGTCAAATCAGCCATGCATTGTGTTTACTTAGTTGCCTTTTAAAATTCCATTTCCTTCCTTGAACACCGTATTGTTTGTTGTGCTGTGTTCCAGGTGAACGTCTTCAAGGACCCAGTTGCTGACCCCAACAAGAGGTCAAAGAAAGGCCGCCTGTCTCTGCACCGGACACAGAATGGAGACTTTGTCACCCTGGAAGAGGGCAAGGGCGACCTTGAGGAGTACGGCCTTGTGAGTTACACACATGGCACCTTTCCACACCTGTAAATGCTTTCTCCTCGTCCCTTATTCTTACCTGTCTGCCCTCTAACTTGTCTTTGTCCCTATGCCTCTCCCCCTTTCTCACAGGACCTGCTGCACACAGTCTTTAAGAACGGAGAGATTGTGAAGACGTACACATTCGATGACGTCAGAGACAATGCTAAGGTCAAAGAGAGCGAGCTGGAAGAGCTGCCATACTGAGCACTGCACTATTTAGTCCCACACCCATCACCCCCGGCCCCAAAACAACCCCTCGCCCTTCACCGTTTGGCCTCCAGCGACGCTCCACCAACGGAGGTAGCGTGCACTTCAAAGAGCCCCCCCCCCCCCCCACTTTCCGCCCCTTCCCAAACCTGAGGTCCCCATTAAGTCCCCTGGAACTTCACCCTCAGCTCCAAAGCGTGGTTGGTTCTCCAATCGGTTGCGTAATCAGAGATTTGGAAACCCACACACCTCCGACCAACGCCAAACATCCCAGTTTAGAGAAAAAAGAGAAAGCGAGACGGTAAAATGTGCGAGAGTTGCAGTATGTGATAGGAATGATGACCATGTCAAGAGGGGAGAGAAGTTGTGGATGATAAGATAGTACTCTGAGTGTTCACACCCTCGCACCGCGCCTGTTTGTCTGATTGAATTCACTGTAGCAGCCATGGTAACGTTGCACTGATAGGCTGAGACATCGCAACATGTGAGAATGTGATCATCTGCTGATGGGGCAGTAACAGCCAAAGGTTTAGACAAACACAGATGATTGTAGGTAACGCTGCTGCTTTCAAAGTAAATGAATGAGCTTTCTGGCAGTTGGTGTGAACAATGGTGAGTCAAAGTGAGTTTGAGGGAGAGAGAGAGAGAGAGAGGGAGAATACAAAGCCGCACCCACACTTATGACCACGCCCCGTGTATTTTGTACAGAGCTGTTAAGAGAAACATAAATGTCTGAATCTACTTAGTTTTGTCTTTAATGTGAAGGAAGAAAATGATGGTCATGGTTTATAAATGATGCACCAATAACACGGACGAACACCAGCTGACATCACTAATACTCCTGTCATTGCTGATGAAAACAACGCTCTTTATAGTCTCAAGTACATAAAGGACGTCACAAAAATGAATTACTCCAAATTGTTGAAGCCAAATTGAAACCAATCGCTACCTGGATATTCTGTGAACACAAATGTTATTGGTGCATCTCTGAAGGCATTTAACCGATCATCTGTCTGCCATTAAGTTTGCTCGCATTCGCATCACAAAGGCTCAATGCAAGCACACACGAGGAACGCCACCACATACATGTTCAACATAGATTTGGAACTCCTGCTATTTTTGCTTGTGTATGTGTAAACATTTGACTAAATTACTGCACGATTTATAAAGGTGGAAGTTATGTGAATTTTTTTTTACGATCATTTGGCAGACGCTTGTATCCAAAGCGACTTACATTACATTATATTACCACCCTTCGCAGAGGGGGGAGCAATTGAGGGTCCGGTGCCTTGCTCAGGGGCACCTCGGCAGGGACTCGAACCGGTAACCCTCCGGTTCTTAAGTGGAAGCTCTACCCACTCGACTACTGCCTCCCTGAATCTGTCATATGAGTGTCAGCAGTGACGATTTCAAACTGCATGGAACGGGTGTGTACATGATTAGACTGTGTGATCTAATGCAATCCAGTACAGCAGCTGTGCATTTAATCCAACCTTTGTGTAATCTGGAGCTCTAGTTAGTTGTTCGGGCCTGTATCATAGTCAAATCCCCTCCTATATACTCTATTCACAAAGGTATCCTTTAATGCCAGGCCTGGTTTCATCAGACTTTACTGGTTGTACGTATTGGGTTTTACTCGGCGTTAGTTTTCTGACGTTCAAGACCAAGAGTTGATGTAGGATAGATGACAGGAATAGATCTTCACTGGAATGGAGACGGTCTGCTAGTCTAATTTTGTTTATGACAGATTACATATGTGGAGATGTTCTTAGGTTCTGGTATGCTTGGATCTATGTGTGTGTGTGTGTGTGTGTGAGCGTTATTCATGTGCACTGACATTTTCTTCCTTAAAGGATTGTGTAGTATTCCTTTATGCAAATGCATTTGTTGATTGAGGTGGGGGGGGAGGGTATACGATAGAGAGCACTCTTCCTTTACGCTGTTGGCCTTTTTTCGCAGTGTTGTAGCGGGACGGCATTGATGCACGAGTGGGGGGTGTGGGGGTCGAACGCGAGGGCAACTGCGTCTATTGTGCACCATTGATGGGACTCAGTTGCCCGACACCGTCACTCGTGGCATCGCCGCCTTAGCTGACAATGAGGGAGCAGGGAAACCGTCAACAGCGATGCTCTAGAGACGTGTAAATGTGCCCGCGGGTGTCGCCTTGCGCTCTTGTTGGTGAAGAATTTATGGCCTGTGTACAGGAAAGGACTTAAAGGAGGACTCCACCGAATATTGAACCTCACTCCGTTCACAGACTGAAGTTACTTATCCTCTCGCACCATTTCAGAGACCTCTATGATGTCACAGAGGTCATTTTTCTAGACTCCACATTGCCATCGTCAACCACAAAAATGTATTCAGTTGTTTCCTAGACCAATATGCTAACTTTAAGGTGTTAAATCGGTGGAATCCCCCTTTAAATTGTCTTTCCTTTGAGAGCGTCTCGGCCGGGATGCTGCCGGCAGGTAGAGGAGAACATCAGAGGGAGCTCGGGTTCTCGTTCCCCTGGGTTCCAAGCCCCCTTTGTCCACTCCATTCCGCGTCGACGTTCCGTGTTCTCCGGGCGCTCTGGTTGACTCTCCTGCCATTGTTCCAAACCGAGGAGTGGGTGGCTGTAGTTAGGAGAGGTCAAACGCAGGGGTCAGATTTCCTCAGGGGGTTCAATAAAGTAACTAAAGCTTTTTCCTTCCTGATACAAACATTTATTTAGGCTGCCTATAAATTTCCTCCACAGCAACCCGCCAGCGACCACTTGCACTACTCAATCTTCCACGTGACAAGACCTGACGCAGGCGATACTCAACAAATTTTTTAACTTTGAAGCCTCATTCAAGCGATCGTTCACGTTCACACACTCACACATTGTCACCTCGGAGCTGCCCGCTTACTCCAGTTATTAAAGAGCTTTCTCCGCTTTGCTCAAGTGACCTTTGGCAGTAATTACTCCCTTTCCCTTTCAACGCACCATCATCCCAGCCGCTCGGCGGGGGACGTAAGGGAAGACTTGTTGTCACTGACTCACATCTCCGCTCAGCTACGCCGCCAAAACAACACGGCCACACTGCTGAAACTTTGTCGTTTGATGATTTCTTTCCTTTCGTTGTTTTTTTCTTCTTCTTCTGTGTTTGCAACTGAACTTTCTTTTTTTCCTTTTTTTTTCATTTATTCCTCTCCAAATATGGGGTGCATTTCAGTAAAGCTTTGATTCTACTGTTTTGATACGGTTTTGGTTCTTACCTCAGAGAAATATTATTTTGTATGACAAAGGAGAAAAGAAAATGCCAGAAATATTTCGGTAAATACTCTTATTTACGAAAGATGCGGCCATACTGCCTTCTCACTTGTACATACAATCCGTTGGAGAGCAAGCAGGGCAGGTTAGGAAGATGACCACACTAGATGATATTATTATTTTTGTCTAAATGACCATTTTTGTACCAACAGAAGAATATCCAAAACTGCTCGACTGAACTGGCAGTGTGATGGTTTATTGTGATTGTGAAGCTTTTAGATTCCGTGTGTGTGTGTGAGAGAGAGAGAGAAAGAGCGTGACAGAGTGTGTGTCTGCGTGAATGCCTTGAGTGTACTAAATGAAAAAGCTTTGTGAATACGTTTTTCTTTCAGTTGTCGCTGTTTTACTTGTATGTATATGTTGATTGTCCCAAATTCTCTCCCAACACAATTGATATTTTAACTAACATAACTTGCTGTATTGTCAACAATACACTGATTAAAGATGCCACCCTGTCAGTTTGAAATGTTTGCCTTCTTTATTACCCCCTCACTTAAGTTTGATCTTTGTTTTTATGATATTCCTTAACCTTTCTTTCTTACTGATTCATACCATTGCCCAATTAGTTATTTGTGCAGCTTCTCATCTTCAGGCAATGTGAAATCAGTGTAAAGACGGTGCAGGATGAGATGTGAGTGTTTACTGAAGATCTTAGTTTATTTAGAGCTGCATTTCAGCCCAACAGAGCGTCTCTCCTACAGCCAGAAGCGAGGGAGGTGTGATTGCGTCATGGAAAAACCTCCTTAAGTTCCACAAAGTCCATTAAATTTCCATCCTCCCTATTCCAAAGTGGGAGTATAAACATCCCTCAAGGCTAAAGTGCAGTGGGATCTCAAGTTCAAACTCTTTTAGGCGAGGAATCCTAAACTGGGTGCTCTTCTTTTTGGCTGAAATGACTCTGGTTGTCTTCTGTCCCAGTCTGCAGCTCTGAATCTTTTCGTTTTCCTAAAGGAATTTGGGGAATTCTGTGGCTTTTGCCCTTAAAAAGTCATATGACCAGTCAGCACCAAGGAGCCATTAAAACGGCAACCTCAGCAAGGAAACGAGCTCCGTGTTCCAGCGGATGGATCCAATGAAAACCCTGTAAAAAGTACTTCTGATGCCTTCACGTACTCAGTGAGTTAACGGTAACTTTTCCTCTTCGCTGTATGGAACTGAATCTGCTCGTCTTTCTGTGACATTAAGTCGTTTTATTTGCAGTGTGTTGTATGTGCGTATGTATGGAAAAACAGCAAATTCGTTTTCATCCAGCAAATCCTGTCATTTAATACGAGGCGCAGTTTCGTCGAGTCTGTGCGCACTTTGGCACACTTTCCGCGTTTTCTCTCTGCTTTTCTTGCGTATTTTACGCGGTGGCATCAGCAATCGCAGCGCAGGGAAAGGCGTTTTACACTCCGCTGCAAAAAATATCCCTCACAACTAATAAGCTCTAGTTAGATTTCGAAGATTCTTCCCACAACAAACGGAAAATATCCCAACGTTTATCCCGGAAACCTATCAAACTGCACTGCGTTCTGTGCGTAAAGCAAAGTTCGCGCCTGGACTAACTTGTTGAAATGGACATTTTTTACAGTGTTTGAAGCAAATCCACGTCATTCTGTCAAACGACTCCCCTTTTTCCTCCCTGTTGGACCAACGTCCACATTTAAGGAACAAGGATAAAGACGTGGGATCGGGCGCAAAATCATGATGACCGGATTTCGGTTGAACTTGTCGCCCCTGAAGGAGCCCCTGGGCTTCGTCAAACTGGTGGAGTGGGTAAGTTTACATCTAATACGCTTGTGTGTGTGTGATACCCAGAGGACAGGGAGGGAGGGAACCTCGGTCCCTAACTTGGCCTTTTGGTTCTTAATTTTTTCCTCATCTCTAGAAAACTTCAGCCCAAAATGTAACATAAGGCTACAAATCAATAATTTTTAAAAAGCACTTTTGAATTGGAAAATCAACAATCTAGAACTCATCTCATTCACTGCACAAAAGTGACTAAAACGTCATTTTATCTCTCATTCCTGGAACGATTACAGATCAGATGTCAAGTATAGAGTTTCTCCAGCACAAAGCAAAGGCCTGTGACTGACTGGGTGTGACATATAGAGCTTCAAGGATAAACTTAGTCAGTCATGATAAGGGCAGAGGAGTTGAAACATCCCCAGAAAGACCACTTCTATTCATTTTATGTTCTTGAAAGCATGATTTCTGGTCTGATTTTAGCTCCAATTCTCATTTAAGTGAGTTGAAGTGGCGTTATAGTCCAGAGCAGTTTGGACTCGTTGCCTGGTTGCACAGTTCTGCCCTCCAAATGACACACAGAGTTATTGGTTCATTTATCTCGCACAATAATTTACCCCTGTAAAAACTAGAAGGCTCTGATACGTTGGTGACTGACCCCCCAACCCCACACACACACACACACTCACACACAAACAAGCTCACACACAAGCTCACACACAGGTTTTATCTACAATGTTTTCTTGAATTCATCAGTTTTGCCCTGGAGAACTGGGTCAATGAATCTCAGTCAGGAACACAGCTGAGCCACAGTTTCTCTCTTTCAGCTGTTTTCTTTCCTCATAACACACACACACCCTCTCTCTCTCACACACACACACACACACAGTCATCTGACTCAGGACAAGGCTGTGAAGGTATGCAATTGTGTTGGCCTTGTGTTGCTCTTAACAGCTCTACCTACCCTTAATTCAATGTACAATAATGTGGAGTGTGTGTTTGGACCTTTTGACAGTTATTCACACTGTGATTCAGTGACCTCTTAGTGGGAGTGTGACACAGTTAGTTCAAGTAAAATGTGTGAGAAAGGGCTTACTGTGTGTGTGTGTGTGTGTTAGTGGGTACGTAGAAAAACAGGAAGTGGCAGCCAGTGACATCTGGAGAAACCTCTGGTGCACGGCCTTTAGCTGTGTGTGCACTGTGTATGTGTACATTTACAGTATACAGTGTGTGTGGTACATGCTAAGTATC
This sequence comes from Genypterus blacodes, assembly GCF_046128005.1. Lineage (NCBI taxonomy): Eukaryota > Metazoa > Chordata > Actinopteri > Ophidiiformes > Ophidiidae > Genypterus > Genypterus blacodes. The sequence goes on from NW_027466821.1 coordinate 5,055,900, forward strand.
ATATTGTGCTGATTGAACAGAAATGAATACGTTTGTTTCTCTAATTTCCTTAAATAGGTTTGGTTTGTCCTGGTGAGATCAGCAGGTCACATGATCTAATCCCTCTCCTGTTCCCTGCATTCTCGCTGCTCTCACTTTCACATGACTAATAAAGCCACTATAACCCATTAGTATATTCATTTCTTTCTGTCTAGGCCAGCACATTACTGGAGCTATTATTGGCCTGCACCTTCCAATAGTCACAAACCCTCCACCTAGCCATCATGGGGCGATCAGGGCAGCAAATGTTCAGTACTTACGACAAAGATGTTGTTCAGATCGCTTTGTGTGCTATCAAATAGAAATTGTAATGTTAAAGTGGAAACCCCAGGTGTTATCAGAAGGATTTGGTATAAACGGTCACTGCTTTACATCTACAGGATGGAAGGAGAGTTGATTTAAAGTGGAACTGCCATTTGGACAAAATATGGAAAAATGTTGGCTTATTTCTTAGGCTTAATTCATGTGTTTATAAGCAAAGGGCCTTGGCAAAGTGATGTCATGAAATAGTTGCATAGTGAGTTTTCTGTTGAGCTGTTGGAGAGAAGCAGTGTGTCCCCCAGGCTCCTCACTGCTGACATCGTGCTTTTTCTGCCAGCTTTGTGTGTGAACGCCCGCTGAAGTTATACTAAACCATCATGTGTGTGTTTGATTAAATGGCTTGTGATTTATGTGGTAATTGTACTATCCCAAATAGATTAGAATGAACTTTTCTCTAAGGCATCTTATTTTTGGGAGGTTTTAATGTTATTTCCCTAAAGCTAAACAGAGTTTTCTCACATCAGTAGATATTATTCCCCTAATTTCCCTCACTGTTTCTCTCTTTCTCTCTCTCTCTCTGTCCAAACAGCTCACAGCCGTGTTTGCTTTCGGGAGCTGTGGGGGATTCTCAGGGAGGAACGTCGTTTCCGTCTCCTGTGGCGATGGCAGGAACGAAACGCTCGATGCCGACTTCCACTATCCGTTCAGGTGAGTCTCAGTGCTGTTTTGTTTTTTGACGGGAAGGGAAGGGAAATTAAAAATCAGGTTTCAATTGATAGTTCTTTAATACCTCAAAATAAGTCAATGTCAACTCATGCCCTTGTGCCATCATCCATGTTGTGTGGTGTCCAGGTTAAGCCAGGTCCCACTCATCGAGGGAAATACCACTTTATGCAACCGTTCCGTCTCCACCACCCACATGATGGGAGACTCGGCCTCCTCCTCCGAGTTCTTCGTGGGTATCGGCGTCATCTGCTTCTTGTACTGCATGGTGGCGCTGTTGGTCTATTTGGGCTACATGCACGTCTACAAGAACTCTGACTTCGGACCCATCTTTGTGAGTTTACCAGATCTTTTTAATCCATCAGAAAGTAACAGACCCTGGCTGTAGAGTTGACGTGTTCCCTGTTACATCCAGGACTTTGTGCTGACGGCGACTTTGGTGTTCTTGTGGCTGGTGTGCTCCTCCGCCTGGGCCAAGGGCCTGCAGAACGTGAAGGACGCCACGGACACAGCCGGCATCATAAACACGCTGGCCCTCTGCACGGGGAACAACGTCACCTGTGAGGTCACGGAGTTCGCCAACATGCGAACCCTCAACATCTCTGTGGTGAGCAGAAATCCAGACAGGCACCATCACCACAACATCGCCTGACCTAAATACCATTTTCAGATCCGTCTTGAGCAGTCCCCGGCTTTGGTTACACTCGCACCATGCCTCTGTAAACATTTACTTCACCGGTTATACATCTGCACTGAGACCTCCTCATCTCCTGGGACAACTGTTCAAAAAAGCTATCAGACCACAGTACACATTTGTTGAAGTTTGACCGATGATTCTTCACTCTGCCTTACATGCTGACTGCCTGCAGCACGGACGATGAGCAATGACAATCAAATTCATCTCAAAGACCCCATTGTTGCTCCAAATTTTTTTTCAAATGTAATGTAAACACCATAATTAGTGTGAGATCAGCGTAAAGAGACATCAGCATGCATCAGATCCTTCTTGTCTTGTCTTTCAGTCTTACTAAACTTCTCCTGTCCCTTCAGGTGTTTGGCTACCTCAACATGTTTGTGTGGGCGGGCAATGCCTGGTTCGTCTACAAGGAAACGCGCTGGCACTCTCAGAAATACTCCTCGCAACCCGGACCTGGAAGGCAACAGGTCCCTGCGCCCATCTAACACGTACACACGGACACACACACATTCAACACACGCAGGAAGAAGGAAAGCGGTTGAATGTAGATCTGTGGATAGAACGGATGAGAGACAAGATGGTGAATATTAGATCTACTTGTTATTCAGTCACAGCTGGCTGAGTGTGCCAACCATTGCAGGCCGCTGTTGAAGTCGTGTGGTTAAAGCACTCCTGACTCTGATTTAATAGCTTTTTAAAGTGACCGTCACGTCATCCCTTGTTCATTCATGAGATACTTGAGCGGAGAGACGGTTTGGATAGAAACATAGACGAGATGAAGCATCACATCTACAGCGTGGTTTCATCTGTAGAACCTCTATTATTATTATTATTGCAATTTGTTTTTACATTTTTAGCAGTCAGCACACCAAAGTCCTTCTTCCATGAATCCCCTCTGTGGTTTCTGTAGCTGTCGTCATGCACAGCAGACAGATCTTAGTATTCACACATTGAGCTTTACGCAGTAGCTCAGGTATCCAGGAAGATGGACTTCTTCACTTTTCCAATCTTCTTTTATGACATTTTCTAAGTTGGAGCTTTATGTAGTGAGTGATGGATGTACGGTACCGCAATCTCCTCCTTGACATTTTCGATGAAGGACAGTTTGATGAAGGTGACTCCTGGCTTGTCATGCACGTTGAGGCATCATGAAGGAACTGTTTAGGACATCATAACCACTTTACTTCACATCCCAGATCATTACATTAAATGCATTATGTATACATTTGATATGACGGAGCTGAGAGATATTGAGCCATGAAGCTGTTTTGCACACAGTGTATACATTCACATTCAAGACTCAAACACCTATTTATTCATTCATAGTTAGCATGTTCGCCCCCTAGTGGAATTGGAACAGACTTTCATTCATAATATAATTCAATACCAAAGATGGCGATGGAGATAAGCTGGCTATATCAGGCTGCTTAGATTAGTTTATACATTCAACATGTATCACATCCTTGTACTTAATACATTAATGATGTTCCTCAATGCACCGTCGCAGTATAAGCCAAGAAGGTGTGTCTCAGGCTTTGCTTTATTTCATTTCTAAGGTACCATGAAGGTGTAATCCTTCCTTGATCGTGTCGTCGATACTTTTTTATTGTCACAGTGTTGAACATACTTATGATTTCCTCCATACTTTATCTCTTTAAGATTCCTCCTTTACTTTACTTGCATTTACCGCTAAAAACAGAAACACTTTTGCCAAAAACTGCTTCAAGTGTTACATGAATCATCTTGTTATTTTTATTTTTTCTAGTGTTTCATTGAATGGTTTAATTGTATGTTTTTTTTAACTGTTTCAGTTTTGTAGAGTAGTTGCTGGGGTTTCTGTTTGCTTTATTGGCTTCTGCTCTGGTGGGAATATAAGTGTGATGCTGTATGCACAAGGACAAAGTTAAATGAATCAACATGTGCATGTGGTGTACTGGTTATGCCTCTGCAATCCTGTAATCATCATCCAACCAGCTATAGCTTTGTGAATGATTTCTATGCATTTAACCTGCTTAACTGCCTTTAAAGAAGCCATCCATTCACTCTGTGACATGCAGAATGTGTGTGTAATTTTGTTTTTCAATAAAAATGTTTTTTTTTTTAAACATTGCTTTAAATCTATACATTGCTCCTTAATAGACGCGCCAGCTGCTCTTACAGGAATGTATTCATGGTCAACATCCCAGGATAAACATGGATCTGATCCCATCATTTCTGATTAAAAAACAAAACATCTCTAGAGGGTCTAGAAGGCGAACACAAATGAAAGCAGGCAGAGAGGAAGTGGAGTTTATGTGCTGGCTTGTCCTGTGACCTCAATAATTGCATTGTGGGGAACAAACACAACATTGTGGTTGAATCAACCTGTTTGTGTGTGTGTGAGAGAGAGAGGGAGAGACAGAGAGAAGGGGGTGGAGACTGCTGGTGTGGTTATATGACAGAGAACAGCAGTGTGTGTGTGTGTGTGTGTGTCTGTGTGTGTGTGTGTGTGTGACCTGATTTGACACAGTATAACAAATCAAACTCATTTTCTTGCCCTCATTAAGGCTCTAATTTCCTCTCTCTCTCTCCCACTCTCCCCTGATTCAGCTAAAAGGACAACCACATGGAGTCAGCAGTGTGAGTGCACTGGATTCATCAGTGTAGTTCAGTTGAGTAATTGATTTGGGACTGTTCTTGAGATTATGAGGTTAAAAATAACTACTGTGTTAAAACCATCGAAAAAGAGAAAACTATTGTCCACTCCATCTCAAATGCTTTGTAAAAAGCAGATGTGTGTCTTGTAAAAGAGAAACAAAGGATGAATTCATGTCTGTCTTAAATGAGCCTGTCTCTCTGTCTGAAATACAGGTTCTGGTTTCAGCCACAAGAGGCCGTTGTAGTGCCGTGGGCTTAACCCACTCAGCGCCCATTGCAATTGCATTTGCCTCTTATAGACCCACATCCTGGGAAAACCTGCTGTCAGTGAAGCTGACAGGCCAGGACAAATACAAATGGGTTTATAAGTTTATCATTATTATTGTTATTATTTTAGGATCATGTTCAGGTGTTCCCATGATGCCCCAGGAAACCTTGCACACAAGCTTTAAGATTAAAATATGAATTAACATTACAAGTTGATTCTGTTGGAGCCTCTGTAAAATGTGTCTGCAAATTGCAAAAGTGATATTACAACATACTAGTATGCTATAGCTTTCATCAATTTAGTAGTGAATCATAAAGCCAGTCTTATATTGATCACTGGTGTTATTGGGACATGTATTGACCAAAAAGTCATCAATACAGGGAAAAAACACAATCCTGTGAGAGGATGTGTGTAAGGCGGCTTTGACAGCAATAGGACCGCTTCATATCTAGTGTAAATACATAATAAATAAAAAATACAAATATTTTATATAAAAAGTTTAAACGCTGCCTGTGTTCTCCAGTGTGATGCCTGTTTTGTTGGGTTTTGGTTCTTGTTTAAACTGAACTTTTGAACTCGGGTAGCGTGCCCTGTCTGTCGCTCGGCCTCTCGAGCCTCCGACGGCCGCCCGAGCAACGCCGAAGTCGCCCGAAGGTGACGTCAGGTCTGTCTCGTTCTTTCGTTTTTCGCCTGCTGCTGCGTGCGAAGCAGAGAGAGAGAGGAAAAAAGCAACAAGAAGGAAGAGCAATGGCGACACTGGATCGCCAAATACCAAGTCCGGATCGCTTCCTCTGCAAACCTTGGTCTTCTTTCGTCAGTGCGGGTAAACTACGTTTTCTTAACAGTAAGTTGGCACATCGGTGTCGTTGTTGTTTTTGCGGGTAAACTGTCGGGAAGTGCGTGGTCCAACTGTCTCTGATTGACTTGAGTAAGCTCCTCCACCATGCAGGGTTCTGTCAATGCGAGGCAAAGTAACTGTCAAAATTATTACTACCGAATGAAATATTCATAAGCCGCTTGGACAGGCTTACACGGGGCAGGTGAAGGGCGCTCACCTCTGCCGTGCCCGAGTTTGTATGTGTTGTGCGCACAGGAACCAGCCCCGCAACTGTCCGGCAGCTGTAAGTTTGTTAGCTTTGACAGCTCCACTTGATTTAAAGGAGACGGGCACGAGCGCTAGCGGGCTAATGCTAACCCCGATAGCAGCCCCGAGGGGGAGCAGCTCGGCTCCGCGCAGCGCAGCAAAGTTTTGATTGTTTCGCCGCTGTTTCCTGCTGTTGTGTTTTGTAAGTGGCTGCTCTTCTCTTATTTGGAACGCAGGCTCGTCCGCGAAGAGCAGCGACGGCGAGCTCTGCTGCCCCGGAGAAGAGAAGCTCGGCGAACAAGGTGAGGAAGTTAAACTCGGTACACGACGCTGCCGCTCACACGCCGAGTTGTTATTGTTTTTAGCAGACATGGCACCGTTGTTTATCTGGAGCCACACACGCACTGCAGCTGTCAGCTCGCCAGGGTGGTACAGTATGGCAGATAGTTTACTAAGTATTGCTACTGGAACAAATGTCTTACTGATAACTATTGGCTTTAGTTGTTGTTTATATCGTTGAATGGGTAAGAATACTAACTTATGTTACAAAATATGAATATTTGGTTAACCTATGTAACCTTACCCAGGTTACTTTATGTCTGCACTATGGAGGAGCTTTTAGAAATGGCACTAGAGGCTGATGACACTCAAGTGATGGGCTCAGCTGTTTGGTTTCAATCTGCCTTGTTCTCTCCATTGTTTTGTGGTTGGACTCTTGTTAAGGAGTGTAGTTGACAGTCATTATGGGAGAAGTGTGTTGGGTGGACTGTCACCAACACACCCACACACACCTTCGGCCCTAGGGGCCAATGGAGTTCCTCTTCATTAAACCAATTATAAATAACCTCAGGAGAACCGCGCTGCACAGTAACACACTTAGTCATGCCTGAAAGTTTGAGCCTGTTCCAGACCACATTGAGACACACAGAACACAGAACCAGGGAAACATTCTCACTGGTCAAATACCAACTCTCTCCCACACACACTCACATGCCTCATCTTCCTCTCTCTGAGCCAATTTGGAGAGGTGTTTCCAGAATTGCTGATCTGTTGGCAACTTGACTCTAAGGCCTTCAGAGAGTGATATGCACAAACGCACGCACACACACACACACGAACAGGCACCCGCCAGCCCAGCAGCACACAGAGTGGTACATTAAAAATGCTTTACTTGTATATCTGTAACTAGTAAAAAGAGAGATTCATCCATGTGTGGTTAAGGAGTTGCCTCAGAGTGCACAGACCCACATATTTGTACATGGTGACACTTGGTTGGCAGTAATAAGTGTGTGGTGCAGGAAGGGATTGGTGTCTACGTGTTATTCCTCACTCACACACTCTGTGTGCACAGAGTCGTGCACACAGATAGTGGAGATGATGACGTCTGACAGCAACATAGTCTGACTTGACTGGCAGCTAGTGTCATCATCTCACCACAAATAGGAGCTGCTGTAATGCCGCTGTTTTTGTGTGTGCGTGTGTGTGTGTGTGTGTGTACTACACAGACGGTTAGGAGTAAGAATTGGCAGTAACCTCCCATTCTGACACCACATTGGCACAATATTCTATAGTTTTCAATAAAGGAGGCTTCACTGGTTTTCCATGTTAGTTGTACATTACTTTGCCAGTTTAAGCCTCAATTAGAATGTGAAATCCACAACATTAGATTGGGTGTGTTATCCTCCTCCATGTTTGGTTTCACTTTTCACCTAGCAATTAGACCCACATATACACGGTCATAAACAGAGGCAAAGGGATATGAGTGTGTTTCTTCAGCCCCATGCTTTCAGTGTCACATTCCCTTCTCTGAACACAACCAAAACGATCATTATATGCATCATACTGGGTCTGTGATTTTTGGGTATTACCATCTGCCAACGTGTACCACCATATTAGACACGTTAGCCTGTTATGGGTTTGACACACACTACTGGTTTCCTTGCAGAGTGTTGAACATCAAGGCTGCAGTGTGTAGTTTCTCATACTGTTCTGAAGATGAAAGGAGAGTTTGCAAGTTGTCACTGTATGCATTCAAATAATTCACATTTACTAATTATTCTGCAATTGCCATATAGTGAGGTAGAGTTTCCTGTTTTAGCTTTGTAGCTAGAATATCATCTGTTTCCTTATCAAAGATGGCTTTGTTGAAAAATGCATAAAAGTCAGACAGTGTGAATTCTACTTCAGAGAACTTTACATGTCAGGATATGAGCAGAATTTTAAAGCTTAATGAAATAAGAGAAATATAATGCCTGGCCAGTGAATAAAGAATCTGCTGTCCTCCGATTAGATTATGGAATTATAAAGGAGGAGATTTCAGATTGCAAGCTTTTCAACCTTTTTGCACAGCAAGTTTGAATTAACCCTCATAAACTGTCCGTTAAAGTCCTGCTCACGCTCCATTTGTGGGATAGTTTATGCTCTGTTAAAATAAACTACCTGGATGATTCAACTTTGAAAACATCTGTCAAGGAAAACCCCCAGTAATCACTGTGTTTTTGCATTTCGACCAGCATTTTTGTCGGAGTAGGCGCAGGCCCGCCGTCCACTCATGGTATGAAACACTCGCTTATTAAGAGAAAAATGGGACTTTGGCATCAATCTTCACACAAGATCCGAGAACCATCTTGACGTCTAATAGGCCTGCTTTCATATCTGGGATGGATTATTTGAAATGGAGAGAATAGATGAGTGTGTGTAGACTCGGCACTGCAACTGTACCCTGGATGGGAAATAAACACCAGCTGCCAGCCAGGCGCTTGTAAGCTTGTTTACGCTCTGCCATATTTTGGTGCTGCACCAACCATTATTCGGTGTGCCAATTTAAAAAAAGAGGAAGTAGTTCTAGTCAATGTAACTGGTTGCAAGCCTCCACAAACGATGCCTAAACGTTCCCCTTAAAATGGTTGAATGTAGGTCATTAACCTTGTAACCTTGGCTGAGTAACACTTCTGTGCCTCGTAAGCTCCTGATGGTCACCGGCTTCACACCCTTCATTTACTAATACGTTTATTTAAGTAGCTCTGGAAACACTAATTCACTAATATGAAGTTGTTGTAGTTGCACTAAAAGTATTCATTGGCCAATGAGAGGTTGTTTTAGTAGCTCCAGACTTGCTTATTCACCACTGACTGATTGTTTTGTAGTTCATTTTCTGGCCTGTCAGTCACTTGGCAGAAGATTGTGGCGCTTGGCTTGAGAGAGACACACACACACACACACACACACACACAGACACTCACACACACGATGGCTGCAGAAATGGGCTACACACTCCGTTTGCATTTGCCTTGGCAGATGCAGAGGAAATTGCATTCTTGCTTTTTTTTCACCGCTCGCACTAAATCCTTTTCTGTGAGCGCAACCTTTGGGATTCACCATTTGCCAGATACTCTTTTTTTCCGATCGTAAATTTTGATTGGCTTATTTTATTTGGCAGTTCGTTGTTCATAGGTTCTGAACAAGAAAATGTGCCCATTTCCCTCAAAAAAGGGATTGCAGGAAAGACATGAACTCTGTGTGTGTGGATGCTGATCATCTGTTTGAACAGAAACACCTCTGCCATTTTAGCCACTTGTCATGCAAAATTGACCTACTAACTGTGCTCCCAATTTAAAATCTGACCAGGTCATTAACTGTAACCTTAACAAAACCTGCAGTTTATTAGCTCATCATCTTTTACTCGAAATGGCAGAGCTGGAGTCATGGCCACCGGCTTGCTTGTTCAAATCGAGGACTACCTGGAAAATCTGAGAAGTGAGTGAGCGAAGCTTTTCTCCCTTCACTGACAAGGTGCCCTTAGGCAAAGCATGTCACTATAATTGCATCAGTGGGGACGCTTAGCAACCGAGATGAGGCAGCTATGTTTATATCCCATATGTAGATGTTCAAAAGGAGTAGCTGAATTTTGAGCAACAGTTTTGTTTTACTTCTTAGATTGAGCGAATATTTAACAAGAGATCCTCATTAGATGCTGTTTGTGTGGGTTTCTTATAAGATATCAGCACCAACCATGTTACCACATTGACTGTCCTTGAATAAGACATATTCCCAAATGAGACCTTAGCACACACAGACACACACTCAATCCCCCACTCCATAAGTCTCATGTTCAGCATCACACACACATTTTGGACATATGTATTTTTACGAGCTGCGCCTGACCTTGAATGGCTTTCTGTAACTTTCCTCTTTCTCCACACAAACACACACACACACTCACACACTCATGAGTGCTTAGCATGACCACCGGTGGCGCTGACATTCCATAAGACAGGGAAATCGCCAACAATGCAAGGTCATGACAACGCGACGTAGGCACCCACACATTCTCTGCTTTCTGTTCGTGACCTTAGACAAACAGACGTCCATGCAAATTCAAATACACACGCACACAGACACACTCACACTCCCACACCTCCCCCTCAGCAAGTCTGGCTTAAGCTCAGTGCCAATATGTGTGGTGCTTTCTGTGGCCGGGTCTTGTTTGGGTACAGGTTGATTGGGTTTTAGAAGCTTAGCCAGAAGAGTTAATCGCAGTTTTTTTCTGCCGGTCTTTGTCAATATTTGAATGGGTATTTGCAGGCTGGGTGGGGTTGTCTTGTCGTAGCGCATCTCCTTGGACTGTCACTTTGAACCGTTGAGGACGAGTGTGTTAAATGGGAGTCTGCTGTTTTCTGTCTGGCTATTTGTTCTGCCTCATTTCCAGAATCACACGCAGCAGTCTGTAAAATCTGCTTCCTCTTCTCATTTTTCCTTTGAAATGACACAAATTTCACATCACTTCTGCAAGTCTTCTCACGTTTGTTCATTAAATTCAAGTATTTGTTGGACTGCCGCCCTAATCTTTCACACTAATAATAGTGATAACAGATGGTCAGCATTAAAACCAAAGTTGTGTAGGCGTTTGTGTGCAGGTTCAATACAAAACCTACTGTTTTGAACTAATCTTCCTTTATGCGCTTCATCCTCTTGATTTCTTTTGTCTCTATAAACGCTTTTGAGGGGTAGGAAAAAAAGAATGAACTTGAACTGCCAGGTGCTTCTTTGAGTGTTTCTATATGAGATGAATGTACGGCAGAATGGGAGGGGACGTGTAGAGCTTGAGGGCGCCGAGCGGAGGATAATACACCACTGCACACCTGAAGGAGATCTGCTTAGCTATAAAAGCCGCTTTGACTGACGGCTATTATTTTCTGCAGTTAAAATGTGTGACGTAGATTTGAAGCACATGCAAGATTAAAGTCATTCAGTCAGAGTAACTCCGGTTGCATTGTGTAACTCTTCATTGTATGCTGAAGTACATGAAGACGTGATCAGCTGGGGACACAGGGATGTTCTCGACATGTTGCCCTCTAAGAAACTTGCTGAATTCTTTAAATGATGATTCTCTCTCGCCTCCTCTTTTCCAGCAGTAGGTTTAATAAATCATTATCGCCTCTTTTTCCCTCCAGAAATGCTCGTCTACGGCCAGTTCCCAGCTCTGGAGGATTTCTGTCTCGTCATCTGCCATGTCTGCAATCATGTGGTCACTCCTCAGGGCATCCTCACACACTATGGTACGACACACACACACACACACACACACACCCCTCTCTCTAGGCATATCCATTCACTCACAGTAAAACACACTAACCTCAGGGTATCACCGTGAGGCACAAAACAAATACTGCAGGGCTGTTTCAAAGATTCCTCCCTTGCAACAACATACAGTTGTTCAAGTAATGCACTAAAACGATGCATCTATATGTTAAACCCCCATGATGCAAATTCCTAATACATGATTGGAAAGTGATTTTAATTTATATTGACTGTGTGGAATTGAAATAGGTTTGTAGGAAGCTGATGTAGGAGGCGGGGCTGATAGACTTGCCAGTAGTTCTCTTACTGTCTCTGTTGTTGCTTTAAACTACAAATGTTGGTGGTGACCTGGTTGATTATAGTTAACATGTCAACATGAAATCAAATGGAGGAGTTGAGGAGTTGAAGCCCTCACAATAGAGTATTTGTTGCTATAGTGGTAGCAGTGTTGTGCGCGGCTCTCATTGGCCCGTCGCCCTGTTCGTCAACCTCTTGTTTGTGTTTGATTGTGGCTCCGCTGAGTGCGCTCGCAACTGCCTGTGAGCTGCTGCTTCCTTCTGTTGGAGGCACGTGCACCAGCCTGAGCCGTCTGTCGGAGCTGAGGGAGACACACGGTCTCGCTCGATGAATACACACACACGCGCGCGCACGCACACACAGGTTGTCTCTGAGTGGAGAGAGGCCAGCGGTGTTACATTCACGCACATACTCGGTTTTTGTTTTTCAGCAGAAACAGGTCAGTGGTGTATGTGCACAGACACACACACAAAATACATGCACGAGCGCGCGCACACACATACACACAGGTTCCTGGCAGCCAGTGTTGTTTTGAGCCTGCTCCTGCCCCCTGCAGGTCCCCCCCTCCTGTTGGCTGAATTTCTGCTTGCTCACACACACACGCACACACAGCCTCGGGTAATAAACGCACACACACACACACACCTAGTATGAGCGGGAATCACCAGAGTGCTTACCATGAAATGTTCTAATGATCTCCTGGCCTCATTGTGATGTTATGGGGCCAACCCTAGTGGACCAACAGGCGAGGACACAGGCCAAGGACTTGAAAAGTTGTCAGGTTGAACGCATTTATTGGAACTTTTCTAACTGTGTTATCTTGCCCCTGTCATCTCCCCTGACACTATCAGTATCATCTACAGGAGGAGCGACATCATCTACACACAGATTAAACAACGCCACTGCTCATATTATAGAATACATTACAACAGAGGGACTTTTCCTTTCCTAGCGTCATGGTTCTGTCGATGCTGTCACCACTTAGCACCAAGCATCTAATGTTCATTCCAATGTCCTTGCATTTGTTAAGTGTGTGTATGTGCGTGTGCGTCTATCATGGGGTCTACTTTCACGGTTGACCTGTGCAAGTCAGCAGGGAGGCCTTACATATACAGAGAAGCATGCATACACACACACACACACACACACACACACACACACACACACACACACACACACACACACACACACACACACACACACAGAGGGGGTGTTTGCTGCCTCAGGGGTCTGCGGCTCTGTGCTGCTCTGCTCTGCTCTGCTGGGCCGCTCTGTGGAGTGTGTGTCTGCTATATGCCACGTCTGCCGTAGAAATGCTGTAGGTAGCTTTAATGTAGTATATAGTTTTAAACATTAAAGGCATTAAGTGGATTTGTTTTTTTAATCTCCTTAGAGTAAAGGGAGCGTGTACATTCTTAGGGTAAGTGGCCCCAGTGGGATATGGGATAAATCCCTCACTCTGGCAGCGTGAGTGCCATGCTCCCTCTGATCAACCACACAGGCTGCACTGTATGCAAACTATACAAAGGGATGGGTTTCATGCTCGTGCGTGGGCTACAAGACGCCTCGGACAGGCTGCAAAATTAACCCAACTAACCACAGCGTGTGTGTGTGCTCACATTGAAGGATTGAAGGATGGCAACATGATCTGCAAATAATAGAGAAGACCGGAACATGTCATGCTACCCATGACGACGGGTGTCACCTGTGACGCGTTGAGATATTTCCACAGGTGTGTGTGTGTGTGTGTGTGTGTGTGTGTGTGTGTGTGTGTGTGTGTGTGTGTGTGTGTGTGTGTGTGTGTGTGTGTGTGTGTGTGTGTGTGTGTGTGTGTGTGTGTGTGTGTGAGTAAGCAGTGTGTGTGTAATGACAGGGTTTTTGCTGTTGTGGTAGGAGTGTCTCTCGCTCCGTCTCTGTTTCTCTCTCTCTCTCTCAGGCCCTACTCGCCTCTTTTCATCTCTTCCTCTTCCTCTCAAAACTCTGTAGTGTTGTATTATTTGAAAACCGAGGTGGGGGGGGGGGATGAAATCCTTTCCGGTTTGGTTTTATTCTAAACTTACAAGCGTTTGAGCTGTTCACTGGATCGGTGTGTGAGTGTGAGAATTTGTTCCTGCGTGTGTGCGTGGGCTGTGGTGTAGTTGGCGTTTGTTGGAAAGTTTTGCCCTTAAGCAGAGATGATGTGCTTAGTTTTGTTTCCCTGGTGCAGTTGTACATTTCAGTATCTTGTTATTGTGCTGCTGCTTGGCCACGTCTGAACCCTTAGCTGAGGTACATACTCATGAGTTTGCAAGTTAATCCATTAGAGGTATGTTCTCCTTTGACTCTTTTGTTATTGTCGTCTCAGGATTAAAATATGACATGTTGCCATTTATCTATTTTACATTACTTCAAATCATTCACTGCCTTTACCTGCAGTATTAAATGCTCCATATGTGCTCATTACTCATTATTATCATCCAGGAGTCAAAAGCATTTTTTAAAAAACGACCTGCTGAAGATGTTTGAAGTGGAATGTTTGGTTCTATAAAAATGCACATTTAGCACGTTTTCCCCTCGCTCACATTCTTGCATTAAACCCCTCTGCCATAACATTTTTTTCAAATCGGAAGAATTATGAGGTGAAATGAGGCTTTGTGGAATTCCTGTAGTCCAAAGTAATTTAAACAGTTTTTGTTGGCAGCGTTTCAGCTCTTAGGATAGATCTTACATATTGCAGCCCAGTATAGTTTACCCTGTAGGCCTTATTTTAAACTTGGACACTGCTTCTTCTCTCTTTTCATCCTCTTTCCCATCTTCCTCCTCTCTCTCTCTCTGCCTCTCTCTCTCTTCTCTGATCTCTCTTCCTCCATCGCTTATCCTCCCCTCTCGATGTAAACAAAACCCAGCTGAGCTCCTGCTTCCTCTTCCTGGAAGAGGAAGCAGGAGCTGGCCGCCAATCGGCGGCCAGCTGGGCTCTCGGCATCGCCATAACGACAGGCAGGAGAGCCTAGAGGCGAGGTGCCCTTGTGGTTGAGTGGCTTAGTGACCTTGCCTGGGCAGCCGTCCACGTATTGTAAATCAGGACGGGTAGCTCCTCTACCTCCTTACTTAGTGGAAGGATTCTGTCGCAAAAGACGATGAAGAAAAAGTAAATTTATCTCTTCATCATTCATTCTTTCACTCCAGAGGTCCAAAATGTGTTCCTATTCAAAATGCTGAAAGAAGTGAATTTACACTGTGGGTTTCTGTGGAGGGAGAGTGTGTATATCTATCATTGCCATAAATAAGTAAACGCTCAAGCAGGGTTTTTTCCAAGTGCTTTTCTACAGCAAAATTGCGTTGAACAGTGGAATCAACAGAACCTGTGTTAGTTTAATAATGTGAAACTGCATCTTCAATTTTATAAGTGCACCAACACAAATGAGGCTCTGGACTTTGATCCTGCCTGTCTGAACGCAGCTGCTTCCCCGATTCTGCTCTGAGTGGCCTATTTACACACCTGCTACACACACACACACACACACACACACACATGCAGACACACAAATCACACACACAGATATCTGACATACATTTAGTATGCTCATGCACTGTAGGTAGGCTACATCTGTCTCACAAACACACGCACACACACATTGCAATGCATACAGTAGTCACCACACACTACACACATTGGCTGTATCATACACACACACACACACACACACACACACCGGCACACTTCCATCTGCGCTCATGCAGTCTGAGCAAACACACAAGGTCAGTCAGTCTATTGGTCTGTGTGGTTTCAGCGTGGGGCTGTTAGTGGACTACTACTGCACTCATTAACAGGGTCATACATCATTGTCACACACACGTGCACATTATCACTTTTGGTGGTTACCGGGTAAAAAAAAAATGACATCAGTACTCTTTTGGTCAATGATTTGTGTCACCTTGGGGACATCCTTAGTGAAGAATTAGCGGTACAGGTATTTTGTAACACTATCTGTCCGCTGCTTTTGTTTGTAGTTTTTGTCCCAAATGCACAGATTGGAAGTACGTTAAAGTTGTAGTCTGACATGTTCACCCCTCTGTTTTCATTCAGGTAGCGAGGGTGTAGTTTCCCTGTGAGACACACAGAGAGTGACAGACAGTCCTGGACCACATCCCTCATTCTCCCTCCCCCACCTTGCTTCCCACAAAGACATGCATAGCAAAAACCGTAAGTGTGTGTGTGTGTGTGAGACGCTTTGGACCCCCTCAGAGCTCCTTGATTTATTCCCCTCGACCTCTCCTTCTGTGTCCTGGCTTCCTTTCAGGTCTGTTCTGATTGGATCTGTGTCAAATAGCAGTTAAATCTCTTTATTGGCCCTTTTTATGAACGGCACAGAGTAACAGATGGGTGGAGTCTGTCACACCAGGAAACATCAGATGGTGTCAGGAAAGTTGCTTATTACAGAAAAGTACATTTGATTTAAGTTTAAACAGTGATTGCAGTACAGTACAGTACAGTACAGCCATCTGGCAGTGGGATAATACAACCAATCATCTGAACATACTGTATTCAACGATTACTTCCACCAATCCTCTCCGTATGGGCGTATTCTCTTAATCCTGTATTCTCCCTTTGGCCGTGTCTTCATCTGCGATTGGCCTCCATCCTTGGACATCTGTCTCTACCTCTGTCTCTGTTGTCTTGTTTCAGAGAAGCGCCACGTGTCCCCCGCCCCCTCCAGGAGCCCCCTGCTCCCCATGAAGCCAAAGGCATCTGCAGTGGCCCCGCCTGTGGCTCCCAGCCCAGGGGACACGCTGGCCTTCAGGGTCCCCAGAGATTACCCCCACTCCCGCTTCAGCAAGGCGCCGCTCGCCGTTTACCCACCAAAGGGAGCGCGCAGCAAGACATGGTGGGTGCACGCCTGCGCTTGTGCTTCACCTGTAACAACTCTGAA
This sequence comes from Genypterus blacodes, assembly GCF_046128005.1. Taxonomy (NCBI): domain Eukaryota; kingdom Metazoa; phylum Chordata; class Actinopteri; order Ophidiiformes; family Ophidiidae; genus Genypterus; species Genypterus blacodes. Next base: position 5,072,396 of record NW_027466821.1, read on the forward strand.
CACGGATGGCTCATGTTTGTCTCCCTCTTTTCCCGCTCCTCTTCAGCGTATCCCTCCCGGTGGTCAGCCTGGAGAAGATCCCCTGCCTCAGCCGAGTGGACTCTGGGTCGCACGTACGTCTCACCTCTGCCTCCTCCTCCTCGCCATCTCCCTCCCTCGCGGCTCCGGCCTCCCAACGTTCCGGCGAGAAGATCGCAAATGGCCGTGGCGGCGGGCCATCAACACCTCGCTCCGCCACACCTCCGTCCTCCCTGGACAGGCGGCCGAGCCCGGCGCGTTCTCCCCTGAACAAGCGACCGGCGTCTACACCGTCTCCCTCACCACTGGACCGGAAACCTTCCCCGTTACCCTCTCCCACTCACCGCACCAGTGCTCTGACATCATCATCATCGTCATCATCGCCTACGGACAAAAAGCAGCAGAACGGAACTAAGACTGCCTCCCGGTCACAGAAAAGACTATCAGGTTAGTAAGAGGATTTGTTGTTGTCACGTCACCGTTCTATTTAGAGAAATCATCTGCGAAAACTTGCCTTTTTCAGCAAATCCCTGTTTCATTCATTCACACTTCAGAGCTGCGCACCCACAACCCTCTGCTGCTGACTAACGGGAGCAGTCGGACTCTTAAATTTCTTCATCATAGGCACCTCATCAGATGTCGTTGAGGGAGTGGAGAGCGTTGCTTATTCATTCTACCACATTTTTATGACAGCCAGCAGCGTTAGCCCATCATCAACCTGCTCCCCTCCCATAAGTGTGAGGCTACCACGCACTTTGTTTGCTGCAAATGTGTGAATTTCTCACCGCACACCGTCACTGACTTTAATAAGCTCTACTTCAGAATTCCTCACTTAAAGACGAGCAGTTTGAAATAAACCCGTCGACCCTTAAATGCTTTCTAGTCTCTCATCATCTCATCTCTTATCCACTCTCTCTCCTCCTTCATTCGCTCTCCCCTGCTCCTGGTTTCACTCTTGTATGTGTCTAAATGTGTTTAACTCTTAACCCCTGCAACTCTAAATCAAATTCAACTGCCATTAACACTGGAAACATGGCGATCAGCACACCTAGTGGCCATCTCTAAGAATCCCCTTTCAAATACAAAATATCCATGCCAGCCTTATTTGTGATACCATCAAAATTGCCCGCGATCAATATTCAAATAGTTTTCCGCTGGGTTTCATCACCTCTCTGCTAACTTAAAAGGAAAGAGGTAATAATGTTATTCAAGCTCTCTCTCCCGCTCGCTTCCCCCTTTCTTTTATCTGCTCCTCATTCCCGCCTATTTATTTATTTCTCTTTCTTTCTTCAAGCCGTATCGTGCCGCGTGACGATTCATCCCAGCTGCCAAAAAAGCTGCTCATCTTTTTGAGAGGTTGTTTGCCACCTCCTGTGTCTCTCCATCATTATTTTCTGTCTTCTTTCTCTTTAAAACTCCTGCCTGTTTCCTGTTTCTCTCACACATTTACTGTCTTTTTTTCCTTCCTTACACTTCTGACTCTGCCTTTTTCCTCATGTCCTCTTCTTGTTCTCAGCTCACTTCTCTCTCTCTCTGCTTTAGTTTTCAACCTTTCTTGTCAGGCTCTCTCTCACTTTAGTCTCGTCTCGAGCAGGACGCCGTCTTGCACGCGCGCACGTTTGTTTATGTCTCGGTACGTGTGCGGTGTTAACTACTTGTTTACCCAGCTCATAGCCACCAGGGCTGTCGTCTCATACTACACACACATACACACACACAAACACACACACACATACACACACACACACAAAGATTACAGGGATTATCACAGAGGGCCCGCTGTAGATTATGGCTCTCGGACAGGAACAGTGTTTATGGTAACCTGCTGATAAGAGGCTGTGAGATGCCTGCTCGTGTGTGTGGAACACTAAGGTCCAACTGTTTTTCAAAATATTCATTTAGAATCTTTCAGAAGCTTTTACTTTTATTTTACAACCCCTACTTTTATAGCGCTCGGCCTTGGTTTTGTTTGCATTTTCCTTCCCAACCTCATTTGGACAAAGAGACTGGCACATTCAGGTTGTAAACACTTAAACCATATTTTCTTTGACCCACCGTTCTTACAGTTACACACTGCATACACAGATTTGCAATGCTTTGAATGATTATAATGGGTTTAGTGGAGGTTTGTTTGAAATGTGTCTGTGTCTGATAAACATTCTCAACCTCTGGCTGGATAAACACCAAAGCTTGTGCATTTAATCAAGCGTATTTTTTTCCCTGGTAGGATCTGTTTAGTAAATGGCAGGAGAGTTTGTGAAGTTGTCAGTGACAGATGACTCCTGTCTGGCTGCCAGTTTCTCCCATCTAGACTGATTTGGCCCCGTGTTGTTTGTCACAACAAAGATGCTTGGTTTGTAGTGTTTATTCGTCTCAAATGGACCTCACACACCGCACCTTCAGACAAGCTATAGTCCACCACTGAGTGATCAAAGGAGTGTCAAATAGATAAATGTCCTGCAGCTCAGTTTTCAATAAAGACTGAGTATCAATTTATTGGGTGTGGACTTTTTTACAGCGAGAGTATTCGATCCAAACAAGCACTGTGGCGTCCAGGACCTGGAGAGTAAACGACCATGCACGCGGTCACTCACCTGCAAGGTAACACACACACACACACACACACCCACAAACACACACAGACACACACACACACACACACACACTCACTCACTCACTCACTCACTCACTCACTCACTCACTCACTCACTCACTCACTCACTCACTCACTCACTCACACACACACACATCCCAAGCAGCATGGTTTCAGCAGGGAAAATGTGTATAAACTGACACAAATACACGCACACACACACTGTGCACTCTCTGATGCAGACAGATTATAACCCAGTGTAATTCGTCTCAATAATGCCACCTCCGCACAATTCCCAGAGGAGACGTTCCCAAACAGGCTTTTAATTCTCAGTCCCTGTGTCGGACCGGGGAAGCGGCTTTGTTTGTTTACGAGTGCAAACATTTAAGGGCCCGCTAACAATTACAGCTACAGGACTCCGACCCAGCAATGACATCGTTTCTCTCCATCTGTCTCTCTGTTACGTCTGCACCTCCCACTTTGTACTTAATACTGGGTAGCAGAGCTTAATAATTATAGATGTGGCCACAACATCCCTGAGCAGTAATATGCCATTTGCTGTCTTTTAATTACATCTGGCAAGCTTTACCAAAGTATGTATTAAGTAATTACGGTTCCTTTGGATTTGTTTATGCAGCAATGTAGTAATATCATTGTTTATGTCTCTAGAATGTCTCTTATTCAAATTTGTAACAGAGGATGATCTCTAAAGCGGTGAATGAACACAGGAAACAATCTTTTGTCCGCTCCAATTCAGCCGCTTCAGACAGCGGCAATCCAAATGTCGGTTGGTTACCTTCCAGACTAGCTACAAGGGGAGACACTTGCCATGCACAGACAGCAGTTACCGGTGTTGGTGTGGTGTGAAATGAGCAGCGCTGTGGTGTAATGGCTGGAGAAACTGCCCATAAAGCACAGGGCGCTGATTAAAGTGTCCTCAGCCTCACACTGACCTCTTTACCATTCGGCATTGTTATTCAAATGTCTCTCATGTGACGTAGGACAACATACAAGAAGTGATTGAGACTTTCCTTCCTCCTCTGTTATCGGCTTCAGACTCACTCCTTAACCCACCGCAGAGCCGTTCTCGGCCGCAGGAAACTCTTCGACGTCCTCCTGGCCGAACACAAAGGGCAGGCCAAGGACAAAGAAGCCGCGAAGGAGAGGGACAAGGAGAAGGACAAAGACGGAGCGCAGGGAAGGAAGGAAAGCAGCGGCCAGGGTGCCGCGTCACAAGAAGCCGCGTCTCCCGTCAAGCCTCACTGCCCCAACGGACGACCCCTGTCCACGGTGAAGCTACGGCTGGCCAATGCGTACATACCCAGGTAGGAGGGTGGACAGATGTCAGTTTGTCCCAGATTAAGCTGCTCTCTGAGAGGATGCAGGGAAGGAAAGGATCAAATTAGGCTAGAGTGAAGAAGAGGGAGGGAGAGATGGCTGCAGGGTATACAGACGTAATTGAGCCATTAGGGGATGAAGAGAGGATAGAATGGCTGAACGATGATGATGATGGGTGACTTTAATTCTTCCTAAAGACATTTTTCAGCAAGATATCTTCATTTGTATTGAAGAATCCTCATCACCATGTTGGAACTTATTAGGATTTGAAATGCTTGATTTGTTACACTGCTGGAGATTTCACCGGAACGGGACCCAGACCCAGACGCAGAGTTTGTTCATGTATATTTCCACTAGGGGATGCTGTAAACAACCATGTGATCCAAGAGTCACAAGAGAAACACAAGCAGCAGAAGGAGAAACAATAGCGAAAGTATGGAGCGTTTCCCGTTGTCAAATGGCTCTCATAGGAAACTCATTTCCCTTTTCTATTTAAAGTACAGTCATCTGTTTTTACAGGGAGGTTACTTAGGGTTTTACCTCAGTAGCAAACACTTCATTTTACAGTTTACTATTATAGTATTATTACTATTTTCCTCTTTCCTTTTTTCCCCAACCCTTCCCTCGTTGTGTTTACCTTTCCTTTCCTTCTTCATTTATCATCTAACCCTGTCCTGTCCCCTTCTTCTTTGTCTCCTTTTACTCCCTCTGTCACGTCATCAGGTGTCCAGTCACCAGCACCTCCTCCTCCAATGCCGCCGCCGCTCCCCCGGTAGCGCTCCCCACTGCTCCTAACCCAACGAACCCAAACCCGGCATCCTCTCCCCGCAGCTGGGGAGACGACGGACGGCTTTCCAGTGACGAAGGAGACGCGGAGACGCCAGAGGACACTCACAGACCTGCCTGCCACTTCTCCAGTCGCCATCCACAGCCGCTGGGGGTAAATACTGCCGCTAAATACTTACCTGAACATCACTGTCCTGTTCTGGTGCTAAACCTCAGCATTCACATAACCTCAAGGAAATGCCCAGTAGCACATCGGATACCTTCACTAAATCAGGAGAAGTTTCCTTTACAAACGCAGAACAAAGCATCCAGTTCCAGAAGTGGTCCTTCTCTGGGTGTAGTTGGATGGTCTCACACTCATCTAGTCCCTGTGTAGTCACAGTGTCCTTTTCTCTTTTGAATCCTAAATACATTCCTCTGTTGTTTTTCCACCATCCTTCCCATTTGTTAATTGGATTTTGGGATTTTTCCTTTCTCTGCTCCTTGTCGGTCCTCTGTTCTTCCTCGTCTCTCTGCCCTTTCTTTTGACACCCTCTTTCCTTTCATGTCCCTCTCTATCTCTTTGATGCTCTCACCCTCCATCTCTCCCTTTTTACCCCCTTATATTTCCCTCTGCGTCCTTTGCAATCATCTCCCCATCACGTTGTCTTTAATCTCTCCATCTCTGCGCTCTGCTCTCCCCATTCTTCTATCAACGCCCCCATCACTCTTATTGACTCCCACCGTCACTCCTCTCCTCCCTCCCTTACTCCCTCCAGTGTTGCGTGTTCAGCAGCAGACTCATGGGGCGGGGCCACTACGTGTTTGACAGGCGATGGGACAGGATGAGGCTGGCGCTCCAGAGCATGGTGGAGAAACACCTCAATGCACAAATGTGGAGGTGGGAGTTTGCATTTCTCTACTTGTCAATGTTGAAATCTACCAACTGATATTCCGATCGTAAAGCTATATTGGTGGAATCTTCAGTAATTTCCCTCGGGGTAATAAACTTTTATCTTACTTGTGTACTATTCAAATCCTCATATTCTCTGTGTTTCCAGGAAGGTGCCTCTGGCTGCTGAGAGCCCGCTCTCCCTCTCTACCACTGGTACCTCCACTGTCAACTCTCAACACGCTCTCCCTCCCTCTCCCAACTCTGTCACCCCTCCTCTCCTCTCCTCAACCTCCAACCCTCTCTCCTACACTGCCACCTTTCCTCAGTCCGCATCCTTGGCTGGGGTGTTCAGCATCCGAGATGCCCCGCAAACCCTAGCGTCTGTTTCTGCGCTGGGAAAAGCCCGTAATGGCACGCATAAAGCCGCCCGCCCATCCAAAGAGATGGAGGACGCTGTAGTGGGATCCAAGAAGAGGAAATGTTCGTCTTCCTCCTTTTCTTCTACGTCCTTATTTCAAACTGTGGATAATCACAAGAGGAACGGCAGCAGCTTTCATTCGACATTACAAAGTTCAGCGGGGGCAGCTGCCAGCCAAGCCCAGAAAATAGGACTTGGGCGCGGGGGAAGCAGGTTTTGGAGCAGGGGAGAAGACTGGCTTGTCAGAGTTGACGGGTCTCAAAGCCACAACTCTCAGAACAGGTGAGTCTGTTAAGCAACTAAAGTCCAACTTGTGTTTTCAGCTCACCTTGAAGTTTTTCTGACACATTTCAAACATTTAATGTTCACTTTGATCAAATCTGTGAACTACATAATCCCTCATTTTTATTCACGAGCTTGAATGAATAAGACTCATGAATGATGTCATGCCCTAACAGCCCTCATAATGTCATTATGATGTCACAGTCGATGCATGAAGAAACATCAGAGGGATGTTGTTCCGTGACTGTATTCTTCCTCTCGTCCTTTCCAGCCGGGATCCCAGCACCCCCGGCGTTCCTTACTCACCCAATAAGGAGACAGCTTCCGCCTCCCATGTGCCCCCAGCTCCTCCCTCTGGACCTCTGGCATATGGAGGAGGAGCAGAGGGGAGGAAGAGGAGGAGCCCCAGCTCATACGGAGGGAAGGCCGGCAAGCTGAGCCAGGCAGGTGGGCTGGAGAGCCTATTTGGGAAAGGGAACAGCAGTGGGGGAATCCTGGCCTCCAGACCGGAATCTCCAAGACAGGTTAGTATCCCAAAGTGCATTTCTCCTCAGAGTGTCACTGACTGAATCATCAAGCCAGGCCTGAGGTCATCTGACAGTAGAAATCAGTATAACCATCACATTGGTATATAACGATGGGACACATTTTAAAAGGTTCTAATGGTTGTTCTTCCTCTCTTCGCAGGCCAAGTTGCATCATTGACGGCAACATGTGTAGAAACTCGGGCAGCTGTGAAGGCCACTGCAGTTTGTGACCTTTGACCTAACCTCTCTTCCACTGACGGCATTCAGACTGCTTCATCTCAGCAACATCAGATCCCTTTTTACTCGGCGACTGTTGGGTTCATCCACTGTGACACCCGGGTTCTGGAGCCGCTCTTCCTCTTCCTCCACTTCCACGGCAGTTTCTTTTCGCCCACAGCGCCGTCCGTGTCACGGTGGATTGTGCGATGGAAAGCTGCCTAACATCACTGTGGTCGTTGTCTTCTCTAAACCCCACAGTGGAATCCAAACACACACTCTCTGTAAAGGGAGTCTGCCTGATGTTGGCTAAGGTGCAAAGGCTTCCTTCATGATTTCAGGTGACATTTTTTTTGCCCAAAAAGATTTTATTTCCTGGTCATTCAGATCCTTCTTTCCTTGTTCCCGTATTGGAGCACGTGCTAAGGAAGGAGGTTTGGGAGTCAGATACTGAAGAGTCTGCTGACACGACTACTGTAGGACTAACAGCCCAACTGTGCCACCTCAGCCACTCTTTGTCTCCATGTTCCACTTTCTTCTTCCTCAGGGAAAGATGGAAAGGGATAGCAGCAGTTTCACGTTGTTTTTATTCGGCATTTCTTTCACCCTCGTTCTCTCCCCGTGTTTCCCTACGATCTTTCCTTCCCTCTCGCTTTCGATCAGCTTCATCGGCCTCCCTCGCCTTCCCACTCTCTCGCTCACCGACCGTCTCGTTTTGTACCCAGCGCTCCCGTGTTCAAAGTGCACTTACTCCCCTGGCTTTGTCTCATTTCCCTTCTCCGTCTCCAGCAGTGCCACCTGAGGACATGGACATGCAAGGAAAGAAGCGGTCTCGTGTTAGCAGCGACGTCCCATCAATGCATACAAACATTTTTCAGCATAGGAAGAAATCAGGTTTTTCGCTTTGAAGATTGTTCTGTTTAAATCTTGTTTTTAAATGTTGCAAGAAACAGGACTTGCATCCAAAATGGAATTACTGCTATGGTGTCAGATGTTTCTTTGTATAATAATTTATCATTCTTAAAGGCGTTTTTTTCGGAGCTGACCACCACAGTTGAGCTACAGAGACATTTGAAGCAAAAAAACATAAACATTCTATGGCATTTTGAAGAAAAGTTGAAAGTATTATGATAATTCATTGTTGTGTACATATCTGTTATTTTTGTATTTATTAATAATGTCCCCTTTTACTAAAAATTATCTCAAGTTGGAGTTTTTTGCCCTCCTGCCTTGGTTTATGTTTAAGAATATCCATGAGATCGGCCTGGTTTCCCAAAAGCATCTTCGCTCATTTGTTTATGTGCAGGTTTTGAAATAAACTAAAGCTACGGTGATCTGTTCCACTAACTATGCCTTAGCCAGGTTTGTGTACAGTTGATCCAGCTCAAACACACCTGCGTCCTGGTTGGGTGAGGACTTGTCAATCTCATCAAACCCAGGAGCAAAAGCATCATGTGTCTGGAATTTCAAAATGATCTGCATTTTGCTCAAATCCTATCACACTTCATAATAACGGTCCAACACATTCAGAGGACAGTCACACACACCTGTACTGGGACTGAGCTGAGGAGGGAAGAGGGAAGAGTTGACTTTGTGAAACCGGGCCGTGGTAATATTTTCCTACAAAGGGCCACATTCCTGTTTACCTGTGGTTTGACCCTTTTTCATACTTCTTCCAATGTTTAAAACTTTATATACTGTATTTTTTTGAACTGTCTTTATCTCTACGGAGGTCTTAGACCAAGTGGTCTTGGTGTGATTATGCTTGTGTGTGTGTGTGTGTGTGTGTGTGTGTGTGTGTGTGTGTGTGTGTGTGTGTGTGTGTGTGTGTGTGTGTGTGTGTGTGTGTGTGTGTGTGTGTGTGTGTGTGTGTGTGTGTGTGTGTGTGTGAAGCCAGATTTGGGTCAAAATGCTTTCACTTGCATCCCAGCTGGACACTGCCTAGAATGTGATGAAGCGATGGACGTCTACTCGGCCTTTTGTGTTCAGCTGGTAATGGAAAAAAGTGCCCGACAATTTTCACTGCACTGGAAATGCAACGTGCTCGTTCCTGTGAGGGTTAGAATCTGAGCCTGGTAATCAACAAGTATACATATGCAGCAACAGTCCAATCTGTTTTCCTCGAGCAAATAGAGCGTCCCCATGTTTTACTGTTATCAAATGTTGACTGGAAGGGCATTAATGACAGTTCATATCTCCTCTAAGGACGAGCCGGCTGAGACAAAACCTGTTTGCTCTAACCATCCAAACACTGGCCTCAAGAGAAGGAAACCATCAGGATAAAAGGATTTCATGACTTCTTTCTTTCATTGTATTGATAATCTCTTTTTTTCTTTGAGATTGGTAATCACAACCTTGTTGATGAACTGTGAGTGGGTGAGAACAGCAATCGCCCACTCAAATTCAAAACAGCATTGAAACACGCCACCAAGAGTTATTCAAGGTACTTTTTGGGCCAAAGAAGAAGGCGACGATGCTGAATGTTTGTACCATGAAAATCTGCAAGCCGAAATATTTGCCTTGCGCCTAGCGACACCAAAGACACTGCTGTACTGGGCGTAAGGAAACAAACGTTCAAACCCGTGAAATGATCTGAAAAGTACACGGCGCATTTCCCTGCCGACGAAGCGAAAGTAACTGAAAGCATTTTGATTTTGCTTGATAACGGTGTGTGGACCTGGTACTTGCCAACTGCTTTTGGAGGAGAATAACCTGTAGGATGGGGGGGGGTGGGGGCGGGGTTGTTATTTTCTTCTTGTCGTCTCAAAAGCATCTGAGCACTAATGGCGGATGAATTGTACATAATGGGTTTTATTTGTGTGAACGCGTCTCTCAGCTACTCAAAGTGCTTCCCCGTGATGACACTTCATCAGCGTGTGAGATTCCCCCGACCCGACGCTGAGGTGATGTTAGTGATACTGGCTTTGTGGTCTCTATGTTGCTGTAGATGCACACGGTTTATCTGGTGCACAGTTAACGGCCTGTATAACCGTATTATCATGTTTTCACAGATGCTCCCTGTTTAGCAGCCTGTTGCCCGTGATTATGCAGCGACGTGACTAACTTTGGGATAAAGGCGGCGGTGATGTTATGTTTGTGAAGAAGAGGAAGTTTTGGGCGCAGAAATCTTGCACGGCTGTGACTTCCTGTGTTTTCTGTGCAGGACTTTCATGTCTTTTATGTTTTCTACTTGTGATACTGCCCCCCTGCCGCCCGCCTCTTGTGCGTGATTGCTCCAAATATCACATTGCTGGTTGCATCACTGGTCGGGCTTCTGATAGTTGGCAACTCAACCAGCCTTGTGATATTTTGGACCAGTAGGTTTTTAAAGTAGAAAAAGGACAAAAGACAGTTCAGCCACTTCTCTCTCAGCACCGTTTCTCCTGTACATCTACAGAACAAACATGGCCACTGTAGCGTTCAAACAGTAATAGGAATAGATATAGTAATGGGAAGTTGAAGCCTATTGCAGCTAAACGTGAGAGAGTGCTATGATGACAGTTGTATATTGTCTTTGCTGTTGAGTGGAAGAAAGATTTTATGGAGGTATTACTGTTTTTTAATCCCTCCCCCTTCCTTTTTGCACTTTGTTATAATGCCCAGATCTTTAAACGACTCCTATTTATATTAGTATTTGAGATATATAAAGCTATATCTATATATTTGTAATAAGTGTTTCAGGCAAATAAAAGTCCAATCTGAAGAGTCTATACTTGGTGAGGCGTTTAAAGGCCCCGGGATGAGCTCGCTCTTCTCCTTCGTTGCTTCAGATCCAAACTGTGGTGAACGATTGGAACAATGCCTTGCAGGAAAAAGATGTTTTATCGCAGGGATGATAAACTCTCACTTTAGTCGGTTCCCATGATGAATTTCCCCGTCGAAACAACTTAACATTTGCTGTAAAAAACACAAAAACAAATGTTCTTATATACAAGCTTTTATTAAATGGTTGAAAGGAAAAGGAGGTGTGTGTTTTGTAAATCCCAGATACAGCTTGTAAACGTCCCAATGTCTGATGAATGTTTGTACTGTGATGTCTGAGATAAGTTTTCTGTTGCGGGAGAAGAGTAAAAAGGTTGAACTTTCTGCCTCATTTCAGTGCTTAAATTGTTACTAAATCCATCTTTCAGTGCTTTTGTTATTGAAATCTGTTTCCAAAGCAGAATGTGACGACCGCGGTTGCTTTTTTCTCTCGCTTAAGTGTTTATTTACTGTTTATTATTCACATGATAAAGCAGCCGTCACATTAACTTGAAGTGACTTGTGTTGTTATCCTAAGAGGAAGGCTTTCCATTACTCTTCAAGTGCATCTGAGCACAGATACACATTCATTTTCAAGATGTTTTTAAATCACATCACATCACCATAATATCGCCTGTTTAGGTGTAAACTAACTCTGTCATACTTATTTAACAGTGACTGTCTCTCCTCCACTCCTGGGGCTCCGTAGCTTCTTCCCCCCACAGCCGATTGAAGCAGGATTTACAGGGTAAGGTCCAGTTCTAAACACTGATAACACCAAAGTACTGTTTGTTCTCTTGGCAGTGTTGCCCATGCAGACAAATCACCTATATGCCAGCACGAAATAAAGAACCAAACTTAAACTGTAAGAAGATAATGAATGGAAGTGGAGATGTAGTAAACCAAAGCTGGTTGTTTATTCCAGCCTGGATCAACCCTTTGGGCTTTGCAGAGGTGCTTATTGGTCAGAGATGATGCCCTTCAGCTCAACGTGCTGCATCTGCAAACATTTTCCCTGGTTGAGGGATTTTGAGCCATTAAATTCCAAACTGCAGCGCATTGAGAAAATATATGTTCTCTTTCACATCTTCCTCAGTTTGATATGTTGCAGCCATTCTCTAAAATCGGTTAAATTATACTTTTTCTACTCATTATTGGAAACATTTGCATGCGTCTGAGCCCAATATCTAGGTTCTGAATGACTTAATTGTATTATTATATTTGATTTGATTTATTTAACTATCAAATCTGGGTAGCAGAATTGATTTACTCTTGCCAACTGAGAAACCTTGTGTCTGCTCAGAGCCCAACAAAGCTGAATAAAATATGAACATGTGCCTGTAAAAGTTGTCCGGGGGGGAAAGCTTGTAAAGATCCTGGTAGGGATGTCGTTATCACATCAACTCTGCGTTCTGACCCTTCCCACACTCCAGTCTTTGACATTTTGCTCCCATTCTCCTCAGAATTAATGGGTGTGTGTGTGTTCCAGCGCGAGAGGTGAAGCTGAGGATAGGGTGCAAATGTCAACAGGAGGCTGCAAACTTGAAGCCGTTTGTCATTTGATTGCGCTCTTGCAGCAGACCTGTCAAAGGGCCTGTAACACCCAGGAGGACTTCACAAGACATGCCTGCCCAGAAACAGAGCAGGATAGGCAGTGAAGAGAAAAGTTGAATTATACATAAAATGTGAAAGTTCAGTACAGGAGATCTCCTCTCTCGCCTCTCCTTTCTTGCCGGTCTCCCCTCTGAGCTGTCAATCATTTCCAACCTGAGTCATTTCTCCGCTCCCACACAGCCGACGCTCCTCTCATTCACAAATCTAATACATGTAACCGTATCTGACCAATCGACTTTCTTCCCACGTTCCTGGAAGCGGCGTTGTTGTCCAATACTTTGAATGAATCTGTCATGTTGTCTTTCAGGCTGCGTCATCTTCCACCTCCCCCATCACCGCCAGGATTACTGAGGAGCATCATCCACCTGCTGGCTCATCACTGTCATGTCGCCCTCCTGCATGTGGCTCTGTTTCAGGAGGATCTGTTTCAGTGGTAAAGGTTTCAGACACACAATTTCTTGTCTAATTCCCTGACATGTTGCCTCAGTTTCTGAATCGGAGGCCACAGGTAACGAGAGCACAAGTGTAACTCGGGTGACACGTATTGCAGCACATACCTCCACCAAGTCTGAGGCGTCAGACAGCATTTCTGTAACTATTAACAACACATCAAAACCTGAATCAGCTTTGGACCAAATTGACCATATTTGTTCTGTATCTTTTTTTTAAAACAAATCTGCTGATTCTTCATTCAAATGTTCCAAATGGTTTCCCTTTTTCTTTAAATATATAAATACACCCAAACAGGTAGAGGTGAAAACATGTCTGCCTTGGTGGAGGTATGTAATGCCATTGATAAAGGCTTAGTTCAGCTGTGCCAATAAGCCAGCAGGGCCGTCTGCAGTCGTTATCAGCGTTATTACTTGCACCTGTGTCGGACCTTTTTCTCAGTAAAGGGGGACAATCATGATGGAGGACGGATCCTGGGTCCATCTGTGACACACCAACGCAATCACCAAGCCATGCTCTTCCTCACTCACATTACACACGCCTGGGCTGTAAGTTTAATAAAGCATTTCATATTATAAAGGAAAATGGCAAAGACAGGTCAAAACAGTGACTCAGAGTCCTAAAGCTGAGGCGTCAGTGTGTACAGTCGTGTTCACATTCTAAGGCTGCAAAATTGTTTCGTCAAAAGTGCCAAATGTGTCTTTTTAGAACCGCTAACTGCCGTGTGATTTACTGTCGGCTATTCTTCTCTCTTTTACTGCTCTCCAGAAGAATTCACTACATCTCATCTGATTTATTGGAGTCTGGCATCCTACTGGGATTTGCTGTGTTGCTCACCAACATTGACACCTTGTGGTCAGTTTCTGCTCACATTTTCCCCCAAAAGACTCTAAAGCGAGAGAAAAGTGAAGGATAAAAAACTCGAAAATAAACAAGATATTATCATCCAGCATTCATTTAGTCTTGAGATTTAGAGATCAGAGGCTACTGCATGTGTCAATCATCTTTACTAAACTTAGAGCTGTAATATTACATCATATTTGAAATCACAGATTATGAGAAAACCAAGAGTTAAGATGAATTATCCTGCTTAGTGAAATGAAGTTGTAGCATAATCTGAATTAACTACACAAGTCAGTTACACTTCTAAGCCACTCTGTCTTTTTAAACTGGTTATTTAAATTGCCAGCATAAATTAATTACTTCAAATTGCACTTAAAAAGTGTCCAAACATGTCAGTAGGTAGTGTGATAAATGTGGACCGCATGTAATTGAGAAGATAAAAGCTCTGAGCTCTATTTGGCCACGTCCATGAATGCCGAGGAGTTCCCCCCCACCACTGCAAACAGCATTCTTATGATAATGGAATAATGCTGGTGCTTTAGTTAATTGTGTATAGGCGATAGTGGTGGGCACCTTTTGTTGCATGCTCTCATGCACCCAAAGGAAAGGGGCTGGCAGGGATTATAACTCGTAAAGAACTTTTCTGCCCTGTTTGCACTCCAGCAGCCGGGTGTTTTCCTTCTAAATTGATTTTGAAATGATGTGTTGTGTTCAGTGTAAGTGGCAAAAGTTTTTGTATTATGTGGCGTTTACTGGACTCTCCCCCCTCGTTCACTTTTTATAGATGCATGACTTTGTCTGGCTCATAGGTAAAACTTCTGCTGGGTTTTGTAATTCACATAATACACATATTTAACATTTAGACCTCTCTCTCTCTCTCACACACACACACACACACTAGTTTCTCTCTCCACGTAATCTCAAAGGACGTAGCATTTGGTTTACTGTGGATCAGCATCAGTAATTCAATAAGTATCAATAAATGCTACACTAAATAAGACCTTGTTCCTTTTTAAATCCATGTCTCTTACTGTGTATCTCTCTCTACCACAGTACCTGCTTGTGTGTGTGGTGTGTTTACACATAAGAAATATACTTAAGACATATTACAGTACAACCTTATGACACAGCTTCAACGGCTAAGAGTCATTTTTACAAAAGACATCAGAAGAATCCCAAAATCAGTCAAATTTGAATTTATTACTATTGAAAACAGTTTATAATCACCAATGAGAAGTGTAAGGAAATATGAGTGTTTATTAGTTTTCCTGCTTTACACTCCTACAAACACTAAATACTCATCTGCTTCACTTTCATAGTTTATATCACGAGCCTTACTTGTATTTCTTTAAAGTTCAGGATTAGTAAACCCACTTGCAAAACCCACTAATCATCATAGAATCCAACAATCTGCTCATCACTTCCAAAATGATCCAGCAAGTGGTTTGAGTGGAGCCTCCAGCCCGGTGAGTGTATGAATGTTTCTGTGCCGTTTCCCCTCATATGAGACATTTACACAGCGGGAGAAGTCATTGTTTCATCATTTTATGAAGTTTTACAGTCTTCCATATATCATCTCCAAAAAGAATCTTGTTATTTTCTTGTGTATCAAATCGATCCGCAGGTTTTGAAAGTGTTGTAGACCCTTTCTACATGTTGATCACTCATGTCTGATGCTCTCTCTTTACGTTAAGCTTCCAACGGTTTCTCTGGGGAATTAACTCAGCAACGACTCGTGTTAAAATCTTTAAAATAGACAAGTGTTACACGTCTGTAGCGAAGTTTACCCACTCGTGTTTCACTTTTCGCGTTTGGGGTTGTGGAGAGCTTGTGTGCGCATTTTTGGGGGGTTTCGATTGGAGCTACAACCTAGATATCCGCTTAAAAGTGGATTTTTAAAACCACTTTTCTTAACTGAAACGGATCGTGCCCTTGTTTTTGTTGAATGTCGCCGCTAAAGTGCCGGCGTTTCCATGTGAAAGTGGACGCCGCGGTGCACCTTTGCGCAGAGACCGGGCTCGGTGCTGAGAGGCTCCTCTGGGTGCACAAAGACAGCGGCTCACGGAGGAACTTGTTCAGAGTGAACCGGGGACGCTGGGAGGCGAAATTAACAATCTCCGGACACGAAGCGGCCACAGCGACGCGATATTCCTCCACCAACAGCACGATTACACCGGCCATCCTACAAATACGAGGTAAAGGTTTGTTTTTAATCCGTTTTTGAGGGATCAGAGGGTTGCGGAGCGGGTTAAACCTCCTTCGCTTTGGCTTCCCGAGCATGGTTGTTTTTGCAGAAAATGGCGTCATCGCCCTCTTGTTTCTGCCTGGCCGCGGCGGGGAGAGGAATGGTTTCAGAGACTTCTAGCGGCCTTTATATTCGGCGTGTAGCTCCTAAAACGCCAAACCAGCTACCACAACGTGTATTATTCAACATCAGACGTTCAAAATGCCAAACGATTCACGATTTCGCTCGGTAGAAGGACGCGCAAAGATGGAAGGGTCGCCGGTCCTGTGCGCCAAGCTGCTTCTTGGAAAAGGTGGCACGGATCCGCAAAACGCAGCGTTTTACATTCATAACCCCGCCGTCTCCGGAGGCTCTTTGCTAATCCAGATGACATTGAACGGTTCAGTGACATTACAAAGATGTTGGTTGCTGTATTTACGGGGGTGCTGCACCTTGTCTTTGTGTTTATTTTATCCGGGTTAGCTCGTTTTTACGCCGCACTCCTCTGCCATGCTGCAATCGGCATAAGGGGCCTCTCTCTCTTTACGCCGTGAAAGGTGCATTTTGTACTTGGCTTCTCCTTTGATCAACTTAAGCTGCTCCTTTGTTGCTCAAAATAGTGGCGTTTGGGCTCAGACAATATAACCGTGTAAAAGGAGATTTTGGGGCATAATGGGGTTGATGCAAATCGTTCCATGAGAACGACAACTGCCCTGCGCGCCGGCTCGCTGCTTGCCAGACGAAGACGGTGTGAATCTAATCAAATAAAAGTCCCTTTTGGGCAAATCACATAGTTTGCACAAAACTGGGGAAGTCCAGTGCTGCGCAATGATTGTGCTGCCGCTTTGCGCAGAGCTCGGTGGCAGCTGCTGTAACCGCCACCACCATTTCGCCGCGATATTTTTTTGTGTGTGTTGGCCAACCTTTTGTAAATAGTTGGAGACTCTTGGATAAAAGAGCACAATAGTATTCGTGTGGGCCTTTTATGGCCCGTGAATGCGGTCCTAAGTCCCACTCCGGCTGTCCTGTCGCTCCCCGGCAGCGGCTACGTGCATGCGTCCTCGCTGTGGCCACCATAGCGAGGCCACTCACTCCGCTCAGCTTCCCCATATATGCGAGATCCGCTCGGTTCCTCCTGTGACCGGACCGCGGAGAGCGATCGAGATGCTGCGTGATGTGGTCCAGCCCATCACGACCTCACACCGGCGCAGCCAGCAGCCGTGGAGAGAGCACCTCGACTCCTCCGTGCACATTTTGATTAAGTTTCCTGAGTTATGCAACCGCATCTCCGCTGAGCCAAGCGCTCATCCGCCTATATTAACTCGTCACTCACCACCGCGTATGGATTCCTATTTCTACTATCTGATTCATTTGACCGGTGGCCGCCGCGACGGCACCGAATTAGTAAGATCTGTCATTTGCAAATCACCCAGTGCCATTTGCGTCACAGCCCGCGGCCTCGCACGCCCATGGGGGGCGATGGAGTTGCAAATGGAGACTGTGTGTGTGTGTGCGTGTGCGTGCTGACGCTGCCCCAGCTGAAAGCGAACCAATAGACGCGGACTCGGGAGGCAACAAACGCCGTGTGCGCTTCCACTCTTTAGTAGTGAACGGACTTGGATCGCGGTGTATGAACACGGAAGATCGCGCAGTACATCCGGGATGGTTCGGTTTCCATCGCCCCGCACGGGATGCGTAAGTGGACGCGTACACACACACGAGTTCGACACGCTTTCGAGCTCGACCAGGCCGACCGGAGTGAACGAAACGCGACCGATCCTTTCCCCTCATGGTGCTCGGTGCCCGTGGCTGTTGTGGAGTCACTCGTGTGTGAGTTGATGATTTGACCGTAAAGCCTTGATGAACGGCGCAGGGGATACGGCTCGGTTGGCGATCGGGGACGCTTGTGTGTGTGTGTGTGTGTGTGTGTGTGTGTGTGGGGGGGGGTGTTTTTGTCGCCGCCACAGCGCGCCGTGCGTTCCGGGTTTGGAGATGATCGGGGCGGTTTGATCCACAGACGGTTTATTTGTCGCTGTTTGGAACACTGCGCATGGCTACAGCCACAAGAGCCAGCAGAAGTTATTCACAAGGCACAAAGTCCCGGATCTCTGCAAACAGAAAGCATCACATTTAGATTTAAAATCCCACATTCTGTTCTGTTGTGTGGAAGAGTTCATTCGTTCATTATTACAGGTTGTATTGGCAGACCTGAAGTGTGCTGCTTTGCCATATAGGGGCCAACCCACGTGTACTGTTACTGTTGTAATAGTGAAAGCAGGTTATGTTTGTGTAAAAGAGTCAAAATGCAAGGAGTTTTTGGGGAATATTACAACAAAGCACTCCTAAAACAGTCTAAATAATGTTGAAGTTCACATCTTATGGGCATGTGGTCAGGCTATATTCATGCATATGTTGTTGTTTGTTTATATTTAGATCACAGTGTTGAGTCTAGTGGAAGAGGCTAAGAGTTGTGAGTTGTGTATTAGATATTGTTGCTATAGGAGCAGTGTACATGACAGGTCGCAGGTTAGAGGAGCGACGCTTACACCCTGAAACATGTCCCGTTTCCCCCCAGAAAGTCTGAGTCAGGCCGTCCTCCTGCTTCACACTATTCTTATCCTCCATAATCTAAGATTCCCAAATTACCGCACAGCTTGCTGTCACTGTGATCGTGCATTAGAGTCTCTATGCGGCGTATTGTTGGACTGGAAAATTACTTTTGTTGTGGGCGTGAACATGGTTTTACTTTTACACGCGTGACAAAGTCTAACACATGTGCACCTGTCACCAAACTCTGAATCCACAACACACTAGGAGCTCTGCTGCAGATCGGCTGTCTAACCTTCAGCAGGAATATGAATCGGCATCTGGGACATCAGTGTAGATAACAAAGTGGCTTATAGAGAACAATCAAACTGAAACTGTTTGGCTTCTGAAGCTGAAAGAGTCCCTCTGCATATCTCCATATAATACCCCACACACACACACACACACACACCCGGTGGTATTTCTACTCTGTGATATTTGTTATTTCAACCTTTACATAGCCGGCATTTGTGTTCATCCTATTTGCAAGTGTTTTGTCTCCCTTAACTTGCTTTCCACTATCTGAGGAAACTTGGGAGTTAAAGCAACTTGGCAGCTCCTGTTTTCTTACAGGAACAGAGGCCAGGTGTGTGTGTCCATGTCTCCTCTTCAAAGACGTTCCCCAAGTGTGTTTGCCTTAAACCACTGTGGCCATCCGCCCTATTCTATCATATTTATTGTTATCCTTATTATTTCAGTTATATTTTGATTGTATTTTCAAATTATAGTCATAGGAGACAGGAATGGAACCACCTTAGCGTGTTGCAGTTGTTAATGACATCATCCCCCCCTCATGTCAAGATATCAGTGACATCATGCATGGGACTACCATAGCAACCCCTCCCCCATAATGACATCATGGAGGGGTGCATGGAGGAGGGTCAGGGTCAGGAGAGAGATCTGTGTTGGTCTGGAGTGAAGGAGGGGAAATATCAGAGGCAAGATGTTACAGGAGGCTCTGTGAGAGAGACTGGAGAGCAGCTCTTTGTTTGTTTGTTTGTGTGGCGTTGGAATGAACACCAATTAGCTCATCATATAAGCCCATCCACTCACAAAGGTCAGGGGTCAAGAGAAGGAGCGTGTTGGCATCTACTCTCTCTCCTCAGCCTGTGTTGGCTCTACACAGCCTTCATTGAAGATGATGAAGAAAGCGCCCGACACTTTGCCGTCGTTGACCGCAACCATTTAATGATGTCACCGTGTGATTCAGCCGCCGTAATGATGCAGCGCCGTCTTCAGTCAGTCACCTCGTCACACCGATGTGTTGCGGAAGTCTGTCAACAAAACCATTAACTCGTCAATCACACAACCCAGTCAGGGAGGCGGTAAGGAGAGCACAGAAGCAAACAGGTCAGTTGTCAATCACCGTGTAAACAAGTGATTCACCGTACAAGACACCGAGTCACAGTCAGCCCGCCACAAAGCAAACCAGTCATCCTCTTCACATTGTCACTCAATGTGCACAACAAACCAGCCAGACATTTCAAAACCAAGGCAACAAGTCAGCCAGCCCCTAGATTAGTGAGTATGTGTTAAGTGTAATTTGCTCTGTCAGCCAAAGACATTGTGGTGCTGCGATAGGAAACATGTCCCGGTCCCTGGTGATTGATCTCTACATGCTCCTGTGAGGGGGAGAAGCTTCTTCAGTGATTCAGTGAGTTTGTTGTTGTGTTTCATCAGGATAGTGGCTCTCTTCTTGTTGTGCTTTCTTCTCATGTAGCCATTGACATCATCATCATCATATACTTATTCAGCATCTCTAAAGCATCTGAGAGCAGGTGAATATAAATGATAGCGTGTTCCTCCACACCTCAGCCAAGGCCGCAGCTCCCTCCCTCATAGCCAGAGGGGGAAATCAAATCAAACGTGCGTCCAACTTACTTTGGTACTTTGTGTTGTGTGCATAGTAGCAACGCTGAAGCCACACTCGAGACGACGAGTGTGTGTGTGTGCAGATTATTCAGCAGTTTGATCATTCATTCATTCAATCAAGCCAAATGGCACAACACACTCATTTGGCTTGATTGAATGATGGAAGTGATCACAGACGTACAAGTGTAGCTCACAGCAGAATGTCAGATGTCACTTGTGTAAAATCGGCTGCTGTGTTAAATATATATGTCTGTGTGTGTGTGTGTATGTGTGTGTGTTTATCTGTCCAGTAAACGCTCAGAAACTGAAATTGGGTTGTTTTGTGCGTGTGTGTGTGTTTGTGCTTGTGTGTGTTGTGCACTTCTGAGGTATTTCTCCATGGGGTCAGTCACACACCGGTACGTGCAGGATATGATTTGTTGCCACAGTGATGCATGATGGGAACTTATCTTAATATCATTTTGGATTAGAATTTTCGTTCAAAATATCCCATGTAAAGTGAGCTATTAAACGTGTCATTCACACTCTGTGGGTGTTTGAGGTTAACACTCGTATAATAAACACAAGAGAACAGGGTTTAGTCCTCACACTGCCAACATGAGGAGGAGTCAGAAGAAGTCAAGTGAGAGAGTCCAGAGGCTCCACACAGGAACTCCAGGCTGCATCCTTGTGTCGTAGAAAGTACACTGACATAATGAGTCCAGAAACTACAGAACCCTGTCAATGGGCCCCATCAGGGTTTCCATCCTAACCCTATGGTGATGTAGTATCTCTGGTGTGTGGAGGTGCCAGTGCTCAGCATCATGTCAGAGGATGTGGAGTCCCTCCATTAGGAGGAAGTCCTGTCAGAACGCCTCCACACAGCTGTCGGAAATAACCGTATGAGACGGCAGCGGTGACTGCTGCGGTACAATTCTGACTCTAGAACCACATGAACACACACACACACACACTGTACATGCCCTCTCACAGGGTGAAACTTGATATTGCATTGCTGAACATGGAAGGCAGCAAAGAGGCTGAGGCTTAACGGTGTCAGGTAGAGGAAGAGATGGAGCGAGTTTGGCTCGCCTAACAGGGATTCACCTCGTGTGTTTGTGTGTGTTTGTGTGTGTGTGTGTGTGTGTGTGTGTGTCACAAGGACAGCAGGCTTTTATTCCAAAATCTGACATATTGTTGTTGTTCCAAGTGTTTACAGACATACAGTTCTAACATGATGTAATATGCGTCATCGCTGAGCGGAGCTTCTTCAGTCTGTGTGTATGCGTCAGGTCTGGCTGTGAAATATTGAGCGCTTGACGTCAAAGTGAATTATTTGCTTAAAATTGCTAATCAGGAGCATTTACATGTGGAGGGAGTCGGCCAGATGTGTGAAATGGCTGCTAATGAGGTGAACTGGGAGGATGGATGAAGGCAGGCAGTGGAAAGTTCTGGTCAGAATTAATGGTATATGGATTCAGAGGAGATGAAGTATCTCCCCCCCCCCACACACACACACACACACACATGCACACACACCACCCCCCACACACACCCCCATCTCACAATTTCATACACAAACAATACAGGGTTTATTTTCAAGTTTTGCACTCTTTATCTCCGTCTCATCCCAGGGTTATCCAGTCTATTCCGCATTACTCAAATCAAGTGCTTTTGCAGAGAAGGACAGGAATAGATGCTGCATAAAGGAATATACTGTTTATTTTGTTTTTAGTTTGCAATTGGTCTTCCCAGCTTGTTTTGTCGAGGCAGCAGGGAAATAGTTTCTGAGCTGAAAGACTCCACAGGGCCTAAGATGGGCCAGGTAACCTCCAGTTTACTTGTCATCAAGGGAGTGGAAGGGGGGGGGGGGCGTTCTAGATGTTTACCGTCCAGTCCCTTAATATTGTTGAAAGTTTGGTCCAGTTGGACACTTCAGATCAGTGCCGCTTTGCATTCTTGAAGGGAGACTCGGTGGCTTGTGACGTCTGCCAACACCAGCAGGGACCAGGAACTAGGAGAGTGGATTTGGAGTCTGGGCCCAGGATGTCAAGCATCCTCCAGTCTGCAGTTGGAGTCCAGGACACTTTCACTCTCATTACCCGAGTTGAAACAAAGGAAATCCCTTCCACGTCTGTCACCATAGAAACAGTAGAGTCCCTTGTGTTTTTTTTGTGCAAATGTGTTATTTGCGTGTTTGTAGCTGTTTACTGTATGTAGCCTTTGTAGAAGTGACTTCTCAATGTGTGTGTGTGTGTGTGTGTGTGTGTGTGTGTGTGTGTGTGTGTGTGTGTGTGTGTGTGTGTGTGTGTGTGTGTGTGTGTGTGTGTGTGTGTGTGTGTGTGTGTGTGTGTGTGTGTGTGTGTGTGTGTGTGTGTGTGTGTGTGCGCACAGGTCTCCACACAGGGTTAGCCTGGGTCAGCACCAACAGATTGCCGCTTGACAGGTTTTCCTCCACAAAGTCATTAGTCTGCTGTTAGTCTTGTTTCAGGATTTGCAGTGTTCTTGATGCGGGGCCACACACTGATGATCCTGAGACAAACCCAGCTGTGTCTGTAAGACCAGATCTAACCTGGGCTTTAGACTGAAGGGTTGGAAAGTGAACCATTTCCAATTGCCCTAATCTCAAAGGGACATAAGACTGTGATTGGGGATACTGGTGCTCGTTCTTTCTGAAGCGTTCTCTCAGGTACACCGGCTTCAGTATATTCAGATTTGGATGTTTTAAGATGAGTTTGTGCAAAGTTACTGATCCATATCCATTTTCCGTGCCTTGCTTTTTCCCCCCCGCTCGGGATCACATATCCCAGTATGCATTAGGTGAAATGCCAGGAGATGCACACAGGGGGTCATCAGGGGTTGTGTGGCTAACTCGTTCAGATTCACAAGTAGGGTTGACCAGAACTGCACTTGTTTGTATTCTGGAGGATGAACTGTCGCCAACCTGGTGTAGAACGTGTAAGCTGCATACACAAAAGTGTTTCTGGTCCATGACGGCAAAAAAGATTCAGCATGATATCAATTAATCATCAATTGATAACCAGATATTGCCTGAGCCACACAGTTTCATGCGCCCTCTATACTTCCATGGATGCCCAGTGTGTAGTGTGCAGCTGTCCTCAGTGTGATAAAGTGTCAGAGTGTAGGATATAAGGTAGCATCTACTGAATTCATGTAGTACAACATAAGTCAACAGCAACTTTTGCTACCCATATTTGTTTTGGACTAGCACCGCATTCCATACCTCAAAGACTGATGTTCCCTTGTTTACTCCCCTTTTCTTTGACAGTCGACTTCACACTTGTGCTCGTCTGCGTCGTGACAGCTCCATCTTTGCAAGTCGCCGACGCTGTCATGTTACTGCACAGTTTTTAATTAGTTTTTTTCCGCCATAAGCAGCGGCTTAGAAATGTGTTTTCAGCCTGAATATGAAAGACAAAGTACTTGGCAGTGTCTTACGGGGGGGCCTTTAAATTCTGGAAAGGTTCTTTCAAACCGTAACTCTACTGATTTCACCACAACTGATTTTCAAGATTCTTAAGACTCTGCTCTGGTTTGTCTGAAATAGGCGTCTTTCCAAAAACAGCTGGCAGAACACTAGTAGTGTGTGTGTGGGGGGGTTTGGGATATTGGCTGTTTGTGCCCTAAAGTCATATTCCGTCCAGATTGTGGTCCTGTCATCATTATGCATATTGGTCATATTTGATTGCTTTGAACGGAACTGGACAGCTGTTCAACTCCACTCACTGTTAACTTTGTGAGTAATTTCCTTATTATTTAAAAGTATAAAACTTCAGTGAAGCTAAACTGATCACATCATGTGTCTTAATGCAGTCAACAACTTGTCCACTAAAAATAATGATAAACGTGTTAAAATTCCAGTAAAGGTGACTCGGGCCGTTCCTGTATTGTAATTTTCCTGATATGGATCTGTGGCACACGGATCCGTGCTGACGCGGTGCTAAAGAAACACTGGTGTTTATGTTGGTCTATTCAACGGTACCTTTACATTCATGCAGGCAGAAGCGGAAAGTGCCTGTTCACAGTGATGCCTGATGTGTGACGATGCGTGATTTACACAGGTGTTTCCTTACAAACAATTCAATTTCCCACTACAGCATATACAATGATTGTAAAGCCATGAGGAGACCCGTCCGGCCTTAGTTTCTTGATATGCACACTGCTTTGATTTGGAGATGACTGAGGTTTTTTTATCTTTTTACTTTTTTGCAACACAAGTGATAAATATACATTCTAAGCAAACATTGTTGCAACTTCCCTGTGTTCATCTGTTCTCCATCAGAGTTCAGGAACAGTCTCATCTTGTCAAAACATCCCAACGACAGAAAACTTTTCAAACGAATAATAGGACAAAGTGGACAATGCGCGCTTTGTCGCCCTCTGCCGGTCGGCATCGGATACTACATGTTTTATGTTGAGATAAGCCTGTGTGTTTGACTTTGCCTGTGCATCGCGGTCATCTCAGGTCACCGCCATGCTCAGTTCCCGGTTTGCATTATCCTATAAAGTAATTGTCGGTATAGGCGCAACCTTTAGACACTTCAGGGAGAAATACCTCAAATTAATAGAAAGTAACAGAAAATCAAAGGCTCACAGATGTAAAGTAGAACCACTGTTTCTAACCGTTCTAACTTCTGTATTCACTACATGTCCGACCACACTAGAAGAAATGTAATTGTACTTTTACACATTCCAAGAGGTGAACAGGTTGTGTATAAATCACTTGGCATCAAGAATCCCAAGTTTATGACATGGAAACATGACTTTGGCGCCTGTTCAGTTTCAATTTCCAAGTTGTAAAATAGGAATTTTCGAATAATGCTTGAACGCAGCGTTAATATGTATTTAGTATTTATTGCTCTGTGTGCGAGTGTGTGTGAGTGTGTGTGCTGTCAGTTTTCCGTCAGGTGCATGAGACCAAACTGTTTTACCTCGGTCCATCACTAGAGGGCAGCAATCGATCCTCTTTGTCACCAAGTTTGCAACACATTCCAGGTTTTATCAGAAGGGATTTCACAATGGAATGAAAACTAATCAAGCAATCATTCAGACTTATTCTCTTGCATATTGCCCATCTTCTCAGATTCATGTTGACAACAATACTGGTTATTTTCATTCTTAACCATTAATGCAGATGAACGTACTGTATAGATGTAATAATAGTGTGAGGTGCTCTGGGAAGATGAACTATCCGATGGCATGTGGGTGAGACCAATATACACTCTTTCCTGCAAATAACAGTGCAGGAAACCTGTTTAATTGTTCAGTCAGCCGTATGCCGAGCAGCCAGATTAGCATCGCATAAAATATGGAATAAGTAAAAGCATTTCTGTAACTCTGGCATATTCAATGCTGTTTCATATTTAGATCCTTTGGCTGTCTGATGAATGTATGTACATCACTCTGCTGCAGCCTATAAACATGCAAGGCTGTTACGTACGTGTGTGTGTGTGTGGGTGTGTGTGAGTGTGTTGTCAGTTCTTTTGATGTTGTAATTCAATATGATGAAATGAAAAGATGTGTTTGTGATTGTCAGAAACGGCAGACTCATTGTTTTGAATTATTCCTGGGTCATGAGCGTTTCATTGAGGTGAAGTCCGAATTTCCGAGGGAATTGATTCCTTGTGTGTGTGTGTCTGTGCCTTTTGATCTTTTTCCTTTAATGTTTTATTAATCTGAGAGCCTCAGTCTGTCTTTTATGTGAAACTTCTCAGAATAATGTGATGTTGTGTTTGTAACCACTTTTCAGAGTCAAGTGATTCTTGTAACTCAAATGTCATCACGTTCTTGATTAGTATCTGTGTTAAAGAGTTACAAAATCAGTTTGAACACCTATGAAACTGTCCTTCAGACCAAGTCTAAACTCTCTCACCCATACTTAACACACACATATGTCTGGTTTGGTTTGCAGGTGCGTGCAGGCTGTGACGCTGCGCTCCGGCAGGCCACTCTCAGCACCATGGTGAAGGCCCACAAGTCGGGGGGGAGGAAGAGCTCCCACTGTCTCCGCCGACAGGTCCCGCAAGACAAGACAACGGTAGCAACTTGTTATTTACCCAGCACCACTCCCCTTCCCGTCACTCTATGGCGACCCAGCACGCCATCTCTGTGTTCACATCCCACCTCACCTGTGCAGCTGCTATTAGAACACATGCCAATGCTCCCGTCCTTACTTCACCTCCAACCTCTGAACCCCGCTTGCATGCTTCTGTATCCATTTACTGTTGAAGGAGGACAAATGCATGATCTGAATGTGTGTGGTTTACCTGCTCTGATGCTTCTTCTTCAGCACGTAACCAAACATCAGGATTGAGAACAAGCCCGGCCTCAGAAATCCCCGCCCCGGAAATCACCCCCATGCGTTTGTTAATTTGCTCAATTATAGATGATGCTCTTTGCGGGGGAACGGCACTTAGGGGAGTTATGGTACACACACTCCTCGGGCCAGCGTATAGGCCATAAAGCAAAGGCACTCAGACATCAGGGACGACGGCGGACGTCACGCCACAATAGCACACGTGGGAGGAATGAAACGGATAAGAGGACGTTTGTGCAAACCTTTTGTTTTTGGCCATGATTATTAAGGATTAGAAGACCGTATTGTTAAATCCAATGCTGGAGGGGTCAGAGGTCATTCAGCCGGTCCGTCTCCTGCTTTGTCCTCACTGTCGGGTCTCTGAATTCAAATAAGCGGCCATTGAGAAATTGATATTCAGATTAAAGATTGAAGTTTCTTTGTTATTAAAGATTTTAAATTGGGTAGATGATGGACTTTGTTATTTATAGATTCTTTGTGTTTTTCAGCCTGCAGTCATACACAAGTTTTAGTTTGTAATGAATCTGGTTTTGCCTCTTTCCCATAATGCACCTGCTGTTACACAGAGCCTTTCCTAAGGGCCTTGACTTACTGGTTGTGACAAACTACTTGTACTTGTTTTACCCTTGAATTGGGTTTTATGGGTGTGTGTGTGTTTGTGGGTGTAGAAACAGGCTGCTTCAGTTGCATTTTGTGCTTTCACATGGTTGAACTGTGTTCTGCCCTGTTGCTGATGCTCTAGTGTGTGCGTGCGTGTGTGTGTGCGTGCGTGCTGTGGTTGTATATCTCTGTGGTTGAGCGGCGGCGGCGTCTATTCCTTCTCAAGGGCAGCGGGGAAGTGAGAGAGACGGGTTGACACAGATGGGGCGAAAATGAGGATAAATTGGTGGGTGGGTGGTGAGAGGAG